>NC_142937.1:74654233-74679233 GCF_046866305.1 Octopus bimaculoides | reverse complement strand
AAAATCATGTTTGTTTGGTAGTATATATATACAGAAGGAGATATATTTAAGAATTTTACAAAAAAATTGGAGAGGAATAATTGACCTGTCTGTCTGACATTTTCTGTATACATACACAGATACACATATATATACATAAATATATATATGTATGTATATATATATATATATGTATCTGTGTATGTATATGTTTGTCTAAGCACGAATGCAAAAAAAATTTCGTCTAAGAATTATGTTCCTTTCAACTTCTACTTCCTTTTCTTTCTCCTAACAGTTACAACAGCGATGGCTTATTATGTCATTATCTCTAAACTATAATGTATAATTTTCACGTTGATATTTGAATTTTTCGCGTTTCAATTTTTTTTGTTTTTCACTCATTTCCAAAGCTGATGGACATAAAGTGGTACGTAAAACTGAATCAGAAAATCTCTAGTGAGACTTTTTATTATTTTTTAATTATTATTTATGTACCCGAAGCAACTCAGAACGAATCAAAACATGTGTCGTACTAAATAAAACCTTTTATTCCATCTATTTTATTAATAGTTATATACATACATACATACATACATACATACATACATATATATATATATGTGTGTGTGTGTGTGTGTGTGTACACTAGCTTACGCCCTCTGTCCATTGGACGGTGTAAGTTCGTGATAGAACTGGAGTCTAAAATAATTTAATACCCCTTCTGTCTATGCTTAAAATGAGGATTATTTGACATAGTTGAGACGTTAAATCAAAAACAGGGGTTATTCAAAATGGAACATGTTTTATTTGCTGATATCAGGCATTAAAATGTGAAAGTTTGGAAAAATATCGTTTGGAATGCTGTTTAATTGACTGGATGGCTGAAGAATCGAAAATTTTCAATCACAATAAAAATGACATTTGGAACAGCCCTTATAGATCTCTAAAGCACAGCTATTTGAAGTAGAGACAGCATCGCAAGCACGCCGGAATTCTGCTTGTTGAACTGTCTGTGATGCTCTGATGACTGCAGTAGAAGCAGCATTGCGAGCACATATTGTTCTTCTGTCTCGCTTGCCCACAAGGAACGCAAAACGGAAGCCTTTCCTGTTTTCTGCCAATATGACTCTTGCTTTTTCGAGGCATCCTATCGAAAATCTGTAATTGAATGCAAACCGGAAAACTTCAAGTGGGATATAGAGTTCAGCAATATGTGATGTTGATCGATAAAAAAGCAAAACTTGTGGATGAATAAGCTACCAGAACCAACGGAATAGTGCTATTTTTTTTTAGAATGTAAACGATGAATTTGATCTGTAAAATTCGTAAAAATGATAAGAAGAATTTGCCAAAATATCACTCAATTACACCTACTGAAAATCTGTGTACTCCCTATTTCTATCACTGGTAGTACTAGTTTTAAGGCTGGTCAGCAGATGGAAAGTTATTATATGAAATCAGCTTCGTCGTACAAAAACAAATTATCATAGTAATGAGAACTGCGAATGGCACGGCTTTTCTTTTATGATTCCATCAAGCTGGAAGCATTGAGATGCCTAGCAACTGTCAATATCTTCTACCTTACAAATATAATAGAACTTGTAAGCAAGTTTCATTCTTGATATTGCTTTGTTTCTTTGATGATGCAGGTGTCCATATTGTTCGTAGTTACAGAAGTTGTCTGGGTGGTTTACACATGCAAGTCTATTTGAGGTCATTCTGAATTAGCACACAAGATTTGAAAAAGCAATTAAGATAAGTCACGTGATATGCTCGCCTCTTCACGTGCAAAGAAATAAGTCTTGTATTAATTTTAATCAAAGCATAAAATAACTAGAATTTAATTTCCCAAATCTGAACATGATAGAAAACTTCTAAACACAGATTTGAAATCAGCATGCCAAATTATCAACAAACACCATCCTGTTTACCTCTAACAGAACTTTCGTTGCCTTGTGTTATCTGTGAGCACAGTGAAAGCTGCAACACAAATGATTGCATTGACACGAAAACAAGAAAATATCTATGTACATTTTCCACTACATTTCTGTAACACGTATTATCTAATTGACTTGCTGATGTACATTTTTCACACAGAAATTTTTGTAAACTTTATCTTGATTGTTGTAAATTAATATTTTAAATTCTCCATGTCTAAATTCTGTTCTATTTCAACCTGCCTTCTTAAACCATGTAGTGCGTAATTATTATTGTATTATTTTACCACCAAGATCCGCCATGTTCATTTTCTGCAGACTTGTATGAAAGTATATAGTGCATGGTTCACTTTCACTTTCATTTACATGCACACAGATGCAAATTTCACTTACAACCAAGGCCTCTAACAGCAGTGCATGGCCGGAATATGTGCCACCTAGGGCATTCCTTGAGTTTGCCTCATGTGACCCTTACAGAATCTTACTCAACAGACTCAAAAATGCCGCTTCCAATTCCCCCACCCCACTCTATCTACGCTGTTGTATAATTCAGCTGATACATCAGTCCAAAATTCAAAAGACAAAACGAGGGACACGTAATTATCTGAAAGGCCTTTCTTTAAAAGTTTTTTTTTTATTAAAAATTCAAGTTCCTTTCAATTTTGAGAAGACCGCCCCCTTTCCCAGCCTCCACCCCACACACATCGAGAACCCTTATACAGTATTATTCTGTCATACCAAATTTCTACTAGAGGCTCTACTTGATGGTTCATTTGCATACATGCAAACCAGCTCCACATCCGTTTGTAACTGGGCAAGCCTACATAAATTTTTTGCGTCGGTTCCTAAGCCGACTTGCCATATTAATCTTTTACTGCTTTTGATAGTTTTGTATCTTCGGTCAGATTTCGGTACATGTTGTTTAATATTGATCTTTATCATTTGCTACTTTTCTACCAATCTAGAAAAGAGCTAATACTACAAATCTCATACTGGAGGCATTTTAGTTTTACCAAGGTCACATGTGTCAGTTTGACTCATTAGAACTTTTAAACATGCAGATTACCTGATTTCATTGTTGGCGCGTGTTAATGTTTCTCTTTTTCTTTTCTTATTTTTTTAGCCAATCAGAAACTAGTCATTAGTTGAACTTTTTTTTCTTTTTTGGACGCTATTATGCTGGTCAGAAGGCGACGATCTAACAGAATTGTTAGCACTCTGGGTAAAATGCTTAGCGGCATTTCACTCATCTTTGCGTTCAGAGTTCAAAATTCGCTAGTTCAACTTTGCCTTTCGATATTACGGGATCGATAAAATAAGTACCAGCTGAACACTGGGGTGGATGAAATTGACTTAACCCATTAAGTCCCAGAGTACTTAAATTTCTTAATATCACTCTTAAATTTTTACAGATGATTGAAAATAATTTAAAATAAAATTTTAAAATAATTATTAAAGCTCCTTTACTTCAAGTAGAAATGGAAATACTCGGTGTCCTATAAATAGAACACTGAGTTAATGTGATATAGCTTATTTAATGTTTTCATTTCGTGTCCTATTTATAGGACAGTGGGACTTAATGGGTTAACCCCCTCCTCGAAATTACCGACCTTGTGCCAAAGTTTAAAACCAATATTAAGTAGGTGAGAAGCCTTTCAGTTCACTGCCCACCAGTCGTACAGCCCTTCATTTATCCCACTGCTATCCATGATAAATGCCTATTTAAAATAGTTAAAAGCTGAAATGACCAAGTGCAAGGTAAAAGTAACAGGAAAACATAAAATATTCCATTGTTAAGAAGAATTAACGGAATATAAATTATACTGTTGAAAACGTCTTAAATAAACCAGGAATTACAACTATTATAATTCTATTGATTTAAGTGTTTCTTTTTGCTCGAATTCAGCAGAGAGAAAGCTGTAGTCAGACGATGCCCACCTATCTAAAATCTCCTGTTAGCATGTTTATCATTTCCTGCATGAATATATCAGAAACTACATTTTTATGACGTTAACTAGCAGAGGTCACATGATTTTCATGATCCCTTGCCTCCAAAATGTGTGTCTTTATTTGTTTGCGCCAACCTTGGGTTGTAAAAATAGTGTCTTCTCACCTGGAAGTTAGATACGGACGAATAGCAGGCTAGTGGCGATTGAAATACAGAAGTGGGAAACACTGTCAAGAGAACTCCATGGCCAGTGACTGAAAAGAAAGTAATGCGAAAATATGCATAAGCTTTTTGCTTTTTAAGACATTTTCACACTTGTTTCCTTGTATGAAAAAAATGCTTCTACAACTCATTATTTTTCTATTTCTTTCAACGTAATAAATTTTCCTTAATAACAAAATGACAACCACATTGTGCTGTTACTTCTCACTAGAAAAACAGCTTCATTTACATTTGAACCGATGAAATTTTTTTTCGTATCAAAAGATCATATTGTGCAACTATTTTTGGCAAGAATATTGTTTCATTTACATTTACAATTCTGAAATATTCTTTATAACAGAAACAAAAGCAAAGGAACGTCGAGTTATTTCTAATAGAAATTTTCCTGCATATAATTCACAGATTCTAATCGCTGCCTTTGTAATAAAATATGAATTGCTTTGACTGTTATATCAGGACGAGATTTTTCTGCGTGTCACTCATTGATTTTAAGCTTTGTCATCGTAAAAGTTAACTTGTTTATTGACTGCTATTTGTAGCTGAGATTTTCCTTCTCCTTTACCAAACCTAATTTTGTTTTTAACAAGAATTGTTTTTCTGTATTTGTAAATGACTGTTCGTTTGCTGAATTTACACATACCCTTTCTCATTGTAACATACCTTTCTCATTCTTTTACATTTTAGTCATTTTAAGTCAGTTCTTTTTGCTTGTTGTTATATGCTCCCGTATGATTGTGTCTTATCTATAATGGACGAGATAGTTTTGAATTCGTAAGGACTTCTCACACGCAAAAACCGCATAAATTTCAAAAATCCATAGCGTATTTTTACCAGAGTTGACAAATGAATATGTGTGCTTATAAAATCGGTTTTTGAATGTTAGCTTAGTTGCACCAATATATATTCAAAGTTCATATCTATTGTTTGCTTCTCAATTAGTGCTATATACTATCGACTTTGCTAGACTATTACCATCTAGTGAGCAATTCTCACGAATTCTACTGTTGCATGATCGTTGGTCAGCAGCTCTTTGCCAATCTTGTTCGTTCTGCTTTGCCTGCATTATAAACTCTGACGTAACAACCAAAATTCTTAGAAGCTGGATAGAAAACCGTAGCACAGTCTCCATTTAGTATTTCAATATACTTGTGCTCTGGTAGTATGTGTAGTCCTATTAAACTAAGGAATTCCATAAGTGTATTAGTTCTTACTGCTAGGTTAAATACTGGGTTGTACCATAAGGTGTTCGTTTTCCTATTCTTTTTTCTTACGTTATGCCTCCTCAGTGCTTTTTACATATCTAATCTTATCGGAGAAGCCACTATTTCTTAACACCTTATTACAATATCCAGCTGCTCCTATAAAAGCACCTCCATTGGAAGATATGATGGACATTTGTTTATTAATGTTGTCAACCAAGTTCTTAAGGATACAAGGTGAGTGATTCAATTGTCTATGTATGTACACTAACTTTTAATTTGGTTTGGGGTATGGCCAGAAATTATTATTATCAATGTCTCAGCAAGTGACTTTAAAATTAACTTCGATAAGGTTAGTATCTACAGTAATACTAAATTCTATTTCCTATAATACTTTGAATAAAATTTTTCCTAAGTTAGTTATAATTAAATTACTACCATAACAATTTATAACTTATCACCATTAAAATTTCTTGAAAGCATCACGATTTCTTCATTGTATAAACCATAATCCACTTCGGGGAATATTTTTCCCATTAAATCTAAAATATGTAGCCCTATGATTTCACTCATGTCTTCTTCATAACTTTCATATGATATTTCAAAATACGTTCAAATAACAAATATTAAAAGGAAAAAACAAACATGAGTTATTAATTAAATGATCGGAATAATGAGCCTTTCTCTCTCTCTCGTTCGCTCTCTCTCGTTCGCTCTCTCTCGTTCGCTCTCTCTCTCTCTCTCTCTCTCTCTCTCTCTCTCTCTCTCTCTCTCTCTCTCTCTCTCTCTCTCTCTCTCGCCACTATACTTTTTTATTCTTTCTCTGTTTATTTTTTCGTGTTCCTTTCGGTTGAAGAGTGTAGGCTCGAAACGTAGAAGACTTTCTCACCTTCCCTAGTGTTAAACTAATACACCTGTTTGTTGTTTATACACCTGTCTTCGTCTCGTTTTTTTTTTTGGTAAATTCCATCTCTATATATATACATACATACATACATACATACATACATACAAGTGTCTTCTAATACGATTCGAGATGATGAAATCCTTGAGAGTGAGTATTGCAGAGAGAAACTGAAAGAAGCCTCTTTTGTGTGTGTATATATGTGTATGAGTGTGTAAGTCTGTGTGTGTGTGTGTGTGTGTGTGTGTATGCGTGCGTCCTTGTTCTCACATCATCTGGGAGCTGTGAGTGTCACTGTTATACAAATAGTATCACTCGTTTCCACTCTTCTGTGTAAACATGTACGACCAAGAAGAAATATTACTTGGAATCGACCAAGGAGAAATATTACTTGGAAATATTACTTCGAATTTTACTTGGAATGTTGGCGACAAGGACACGAAACTGTAGAAAACCAGCCACGACGAATTCTATCTGACCCAAGCATGAAAGGATAAGTGGACGTTATGGTGTAATGACAATGATGATGGTGTATATTCTTTTATTTTTTATGTTTCAGCCCTAAGACCGTGGCCATGCCGGGGCTCCGCCAGTGCAATCACACTTTAATTGGCCAGTCCCATGTGTAATATACATATACATACACACATACATAGACACACACACACACACATATATATACATGTATATATATATATATATATATATATATATATATATATATATACAGTAAGTTTTAACTATTTTTCTAACGCGACTCTCTCTATTTCTATCTCCCCCTCTCATTCTTCCCTCTACTGTTCTTCGCCTCTACCTATCACTACTTCTCTCTCTCTCTCTATCTCTTGTTACTCGTCCTTCGCCTCTCACCGTTACTACTACTATCTCTTTCTCTCTCTACCTCTCGTTGCTCACTTTTATTTTACTTCCTCCCCTCCTTTTCCCTCTGCTACTCTTTCTCTTCACACAGCCTTGGTCACGTGTGTCCGGCTGCTATTTCTTTTCGTTCTTGGAATCACCAAGCTCGCACGTACTTCTTTGCCCCTCCTGTACGTGCTTCACAGCGTTCAAGACATACACACTTCACGTCTGGCTGTACAGCCTTTTTGTTTGTTTATTTCACCGTTTCGTTTTCCTGTCTTGTTTTCCGTCCGCCACTACACTCCACGAAAACAATTTAATTTGTGTTCGTGGGAAGAACCATTTTAACGATGCGTACTGCCTTAATTCTTCGAAACGCCGGAGTTTTAATGGTGACAGCTGATGAATGGGATGTTTCTATGTGGCCTGCTTGTTTGTTGCACCTTGTTTACCATTTTGTCCTTGTTCTTTTGCCACGTCATGTACCCAGTTATGTATCTATATGTACATGTAGACGAACGTATGTACATACATGCATATACTCATATATTGTTTTTATATACATATATATATATATATACACTCACACACACACTCACACACACATACATATATATATATATATATATATATATATATATATATATATATATATATATATATATTATTGTTATGTCTCAACGCTACTGCTATCTAGTACCTTCGGAAGATCTCTACTCAACCGCTACACAACTGCTACTTGACTGCTACTCATCACTCCTACAACAGCCAGACTACTTCCATTTTATATGTCTTGGGAGATCCTACTTCTTCGTCTGGGGGCGTCGACAAAACAATTATATATATAGAGAGAGAGAGAGGGGGGAGGGGGGAGAGAGGGAGAGAGAATTAGGTGTGATGTACAGAAATTGAATCTTGAGAAAAAAAGTCGTCAGAATTTTGGAACAAAATCCTTTTATTAGCGCTTTCGTTCCTTTCTAGAACTTGTCTTGTTCATTTATATAAAACATATTGTTTTTTTTTTTTGGTGGTGGGTGTTTAGAAGAGAACATTGTTTTTGTTGCTTTTTGGGAGTAAGGTTCCATGACAATAGAGACGGATAGATAGAAATATAGGTAGGTAGGTAGATAGATAAATAGATAGATAGATAGATAGATAGATAGACAGATGGGTAGAGGGAAAGAAGGAGGGAAGGGGTATTCACCTTCCTATTCACCATTCACTCATCTATTTATTTTCTTAGTCCTTTACCATTGTATTGGAATGGGTTTAAGGATGGGACCCTCTTCAAAAAAATAAAAAACAGGTGCGGTTTAGCTATAACTGAAAGTCATTTTGCTTTCTTTCTCTCTTCCCCCACCGCTTTTTTCCTTTCTTTGTAAAAGGGGTCGCTTCATATTTCCAGATGCTTACTTAATGGAATCTTGCGTAATTCTTCTTGTCGGATACGTTGCCTGTGGATTCTTCCATGTTGGCAGAGGGAATTATTTGTTTCACGAATGCAATTGTCTTTGCAGTTTGGGCAGGTAATGCAGTGTATGAAATTTTACATTTTGCAGTTTTGTACATTTACAAAATTTTATTTGACAAGTTCTAGAAAGGAACAAGTGCTAATAAAAGGATTTTTTCCAGAATTCTGACGACTTTATATATATATATATATATATATATATATATATATATATATATATATATATATATATATATATACATACACATATATATATATCATTCATATTATATATATATATATATATATATATATATATATATATATATATATATATATATATATATATATACGTATATGTATACAAGTGTATATGTGTGTGTACGTGTGTGCGTGTGTATGTCTGTGTACATATTTTCAGTGTGATTCTTCTTGGGTTACTAGATCTATTTTGAAAAATTCAAAAGATGCCAAGAATAACGAAAAATTCTTCAATACATAAATACACACACATACACACACACACACACGCACGCACACACACGCACACACACACACACACACACACACACAGAAACACACGCACACACATCTCTTTCCCCTACACAATCTTCCTACCTTCATCTCTGTCTCGCCCTGCCATCTAAATATTCTGTGTACTACACTAATTCATATTTGTTTGATTATACAGAATAATTTCTTGTATTTAGCAAGCCTGATTCATGTTGATAAATTGTGATTCAGTGTCTTGCTCACCTTAACCTGTGTCAAAAATTATCGATGCATTTTTCTCAGTGATCTTATATCTAATTCACCTCAGGTATTAGCAGTGTACAATGATTTCGTCACCTATGTAAGCTAAACATTACGTACTCATGTCCACTAACGTCAGATATATCACACACATCAAGACACTTATCAGTTTCTTTCTACTTTGATTCTTTAAGTACTGACCTTTGCCCAAGGCACCAAAAATACATCCTGTCATTGTGTTATTCTCACTCAACCCTTCCTTTCCTCTCACCACAAACACGCTCCTTTATTTCTTATATTGCTGGAATATATATATATGTATGTATGTATGTATTATGTATGTACGTACGTACGTATGTATGTATGTATGTATGTATGTATGAATGTATAAACAAAAAATGTGTATGAATGTGCATGCATGTGAATGTGTATGTATGTATGTATATATGTGTATATGTGTGTTTTGACATATATATATGTGTGTGTGTGTGTGTGTGTGTTTGTTGGTGTGAGTGGGTGTGCCTGGATGTGTTTAAGAGTTCGTATGTATGAATGTGTGGAAAATTTTCATTATTCTCTTTTCTCTTGGCTGACCTGATAACTACTAACAATGTATTAATAATAACTAAGATCATGGAAGGTCTGAGTTAATGGGAGGCAAGTTTCCCTGCCCTCTTCCCTCCCCAATATCTCTCCTTAGTCTTCACGCCCTCTTCTCCATCTCTTGTCAACTCATCTACACTCTTGTTTTTCCTGAAGGAATCTCTGTCTTTCAATGTTTATTATTTATTGTGGTCTGGAAAAAAATGTGGTGGACACCACTTGAGACAATAGACTACAAGAATATATGCCTTAATTTTACTATATTACATTTCAGATTGCACAGCTATGAGTTCAGATCCTGCCACGTTTGACCTTTCCATTCATGCCTCTGAAATCGGGGAAATACCTTCTACAGTTATATCTTTTACTTGTTTCAGTCATTAGACCGTGTCCATGCTGGGTTACTGCCTTGAAGTGTTTTATCAAACAAATCAACCCCAATACTTATATTTAAACTGGGTACTTTTTTGTCAGTGTTGAAGCTTTCATCCTGTTGGTCCAAATGTCATCAACAGCAGATATGACATCATCATTACTGTGATACTGGTTCTCATCCATGTTGTTTTTTTCATGTGAGGGACAGATTATAGTCAGATAGGGCCAAATCAGGAGAAAAGGGAGGGTGATCAACCAGTTCAAACCTTTAGTTATGCACAGCAGCCACTGAAACCAAGGACTTGTGTGCTGGAGCATTGAACTTATAAAACAAGACTGCTTTCGTCAGTTTCCTTCGTGTTTGCACTTGATAGTCTTTCATAAACTGCCTGAGCAAGTTAGCATAGAACTTTCCATTGATGGTGTGACCCCTTCAAAAACAGTCAATAAACACAATGCCTTTTGCTTCCCAACAAACAGAAGCCATCACCTTCCCTGCAGATGAAACGACCTTGGCCCTCTTTGGAGTAGGTAAGGAGAGCTGTTCCCATTATATGAATTGTTTCTTTATCTCTGGCTCAAAGTAATGAAGCTAAAACTCATCCTGAGTTAGGAAACGGTCAAGGAAACAAGTTGGATCTGCCTGAAACAGTATCAGATTTTGCCTGATAGGATCAGCCTGGTGCAGTTTTAATCAGGTGTCAGAAGATGTGGCACCCACCAAGCAGAAACGTTCATCATTTCAACTTCATAGGGCAAAATATTTACAGCTCTCTCAGGGGACAGGCTAATAGCATTGGCTTTTTGATTTATAGTCAATCACCTGTCATTTGTCACAATGTGATAAACACAATGTTTTCCTCAGTGGTGGCAATTTCAGGATCTCAACTTCAAGACTCCCTGTTCTCTCCATAAAACTCAGCTGCCCAATTTTGTATTGTTGATAAAGCTGGAGCATCATTTCCTAATGTAACAAACTTATTAGCATTAATGTCCTTGGGAGCTAAACTTTTTTCTGCAGTTTTTGATAACACCACGATGACAAATTTTGTTAATTTTCAAGAAAAGTCACTACTAGTTACTTTTGAAGTCTTCTTTGAACTGTCAGTCGATCAGTTTACCTTGAAAGAAACAATGAAGTTATTAATAAGAAGGGTTGAAATTAATGAATACAAGATTTCCCATCTCTAGCATCACTGCAATGTCTAAATTTCAAAGAGTTGCAGTGGAGCTATGAGAACTATGTCAGTGACCAGCTTGCAGATAGATATGTGATAGAAATCTTTGATACCCCAAGAAATAGATAAAAAGTGGATTTAACAATTGGGGTGGATGTGCCTGGGTGTGTTTGTTGTGTGTGTGTTTTGTTGGCCAAAATGGCTTTTCTGTGATGTAAGCTCCACATTTTAAAGTTTGGTGTCGAATAATTTTATTTTATTTGATTTTATTCCATTTATTTTTGACATTCGTGTAATACAAAACTAAGCAAATTTATCTGTACATCAACTATAATAGAAACAACACTTTCACTGATAGAAACTAGAGAACTTAGACATCTATAAAACATAACACGTAGACTTGATATTTTAAAGAAATATGAACATTCTATTTATTATTGATGACATTAGATAATGTATTTCTATATAACTGGTACTCTCTGTCGGTTACAATGACGAGGGTTCCAGCTGACCCACCCAATGGAATAATCTGATGTACAGGTGGCTGAGCACTCCACAGACACACGTACTCTTAACGTAGTTCTCAGGGATTTTTGGCATGACAGAATACGACAAGTCTGGCCCTTTGAAATTGTTATGTCGCAAACTACTGCTATCTAGCACCTTCGGATGATCTCTACTCAACCGCTACACAACTGCTACTCGACTGCTACTCAACACTCCTACCACGGCCAGACTACCTCTATTTATATGTCTTGGGAGATCCTACTTCTTTGTCTGGGGGCGTCGACACAACAGAAATATAGGTACAACTCATTTTTGCCAGTTGAGTAAACTGGAGCAATGTGAAATAAAGTGTCTTGCTCAAGGACACAATGGGCTGCCAGGAATTGAGCTTCTGACCTTATTATCATGAGCTGAATACCCTAACCACTAAGCCACACACACACACCATCACAGATTTCTTATAGATCACCTTTTAAATCACTATTGAAGGGTAACATCGTAGTTAAAATGTGGCTGATTGTAGTTCTGTTTGATCAAGGTTGACCTTTGAACTGCAAGTTAAATGACAACAACAACAACAATAACTAATGAATACCAGTTATGTATTGAGGTGTATCAAATCATATAGACATCCACCCTTCCTCTCTTCTGTCCCCCCAGACAGATAAGCTTAATCTTTGTGCTAAGGCTAGAGAAAACAAAAATCAATATTGTTATCTTCACATTAAGTTTTCACTTTGATAATTTATCATCACCACCATCACCATCACCATCACATTATGACTTACACCACCACCACCGCCGCCACTACTGCAATTATTACTGTTGTCATCACCCCCCCACCACCACCACTATGGCACCACCACTCATATCATCGTCATCATTGTTATCAGTATCATCATTAATACTGCCCTCACCTCCACCACCACCACCATCATCACCATCATTAGTCAAGCCAACAACGCTACAAATAGTAGCTAAATCTCACTCAATTCACACCATGCCATCTTCTTAAAACATTTGAATTCATGTAAGATAGTGTCATTCTAAATAGACTGGGTGGTCACAACTGGAACGTCTTTGGTCATAAATCTGATAGATTAGAATTGTCTTGAAGCTAAACATTATCTGAACACACCAATACGCCAAGAAGGAAGATTCATACAGCTAGAAATAACAGACCACTCCTCTTTAAAATGAAGAAGGTCACATTTTAGAATGTACTGAATAAAACACTGAATAAATGATGGAATAGTCATGACTGGAATGCCTTTGATCATATATTAGTTTCTTCAAGGATAACATGGGACTATATGAATATTATCATCATTAGTTTCCAGATTTGTGTTCATCTGCTGGCATCTATTGGACAGATTATCTATTGGACAGATTATCTATTGGACATCAGTAACCTTCTCAATATATTCCTTCAGTTTTATGCCTTTCACAGATTCAAATGTTCTTGTATCTGTTTTAGACATTTGAGACCCTTATCTCGTCTTAGTCTTCCTATGCTATACATCTTGTACTGGTTCTGTACTATGCATTTAACTGATGTGTGTGTGTGTGTGCGTGTGCGCACGCATGTTTGTGTGTGCGAATCAGCACAAAAAAGTATGCAACCAGCCTGGTCATTGAATAACAGCTACAATCCAATGGACTTTCATAAAATCCTCATCTGCCCAATTTCACAACGTTTGGGTTGACCTTCAGTAAATGCACTGATTGACTGCAGCCATGGTGGAGCACCACCTTAAAGTGTTTTTCAGTTGAAGAAATTGACCCCAGGATATATTCTTTGTAAACCCAGTACTTATTCTATCGGCCTCTTTTGCCAATCTGATAAGCTATGGGGATGTCAACACACCAACATCGGTTGTCAAGTGATGGTGAGGGACAAACACAGACACAAATACACACACACATAAGTATATACTTACATACATATCATCATCATCATCATAGTTTAACGTCTGTTTTCCATGCTGGCATGGGTTGGATGGTTCAACAGGGGTCTGGGAAGCCAGGAGGCTGCACCAGGCTCCAATCTGATCTGGCAGTGTTTCTACAGCTGGATGCCCTTCCTAACGCTAACCACTCTGAGGCTGTAGTGGGTGCTTTTTACATGCCACCAGTACAGGGGCCAGAGGGAGCTGGCATCAAGCCAGTCAGAGCGGCGCTGGCATTGGCCAAGTTAAGATGGTCCTTTTTACATGACACTGGCGCAGAGAAGGCTTCTTTCAGTTTCCGTCAGCCAAATCTACTCACAAGGCTTTGGTCAGCCCAAGACACAGGAGCCTGTTAGGGCGGCACTGGCATTGGCCATGTTCAGATGGTGCTTTTTACATGCCACCAGCTCAGGGAAGGCTTCTTTCAGTTTCTGTCAACCAAATCTACTCACAAGGCTTTGGTCAGTCCAAGGCTATAGTAGAAGACACTTGCCTAAGGTGTCACACAGTGGGACTGAACCTGGAACCGTGTGGTCAGGAAGCAAGCTTCTTACTTCACAGCCACGCCTGCACATATATGAATCTGTTAATTATAATTATACATAGCCTTATTTTAATTAATGCATATTTATTTGGTTTATTTATTATTTATTAGTAGGCACAGGCATGACCTTGTGATTAAGAAGTTTTGCTTTGTAACTAAATTGTTTCAGATTCAGTCTCACTGCTTGACCCCTTGGGCAGCCAAACTTTCTTTTTGCATGGGTTTAGGTAAAGGGAAACTGAGAGAAGCCCTTCATATATATATATCTATGACCATGATTATGCACTGGTGTGTATATGTAAGTATACTATTCTCTCCTTGTCTGGACATTTCATGATGTTTGTAAATGAACTGTCACCATTATAGAAGTGATGTTCTTCATTTGCAATCTACTGAGGAAACATGTTTGGCCGTAGGAAGTGTTTCTTGGAAACAAATGAGAGTTGGTGAAGAGCATCCAACCATAGAAAATCTGCCTCAACAAAATCCATCTGACCCAAGCAGGTATGGAAAAGTGGACGTTAAAATGATGAAGATGGCATTGAAGATGATGATGACGGTGGTGGTGGTGGTGGCAGCGGCAACGATGATGATAATGATGATGAGGAGGAGGAGGAGGAGGAGGAGGAGGAAATGAGATCTCTATTAAAACATTTCCTTTTGTCAAACTAAACGCTTCAGTTACCATTTCTCTATTTACACGACTTTCACCATTTTTAGGTGTTTATCTAAACCCTCACGACAGAAAAGAATCACGGTGTTCCAGATTTATATGTGTACAAAGAGCTTGATATGTTGGTACAAAGTGATTTCCATTACGTTCAACAAACGTAATTCCAATCAGGGTCTCATTTTAGATTCTATTAGTTCCAAGGTTTATAAGCAGTGCATGAACAAACAAGTTGTTAATACCATGCTATCCAATCTGACCCCAAAGATATCTTGCAACATGCCTTATTATCTATAACGGAAATATAGTTCTACCTGAAAATCTTTTAGGTGACCAACAATCTCGTTAGCTTGAGTAGATTAACGTTTATATATATATATATATATATATATATATATTCCATTACATTTAATGCTAAATTAGATATCCATTGTTTTGTATGTCTATTGGATCATCTTACATGAGGATGACGATGATGATGAGGAGGAGGATGATGATAACGATGATGATGATGATGATGATGATGATGATGATGATGATGATGATGATGATGATGATGATGGTGATGACGATGATGATGATGATGATGGTGATGATGATGATGATGATGATGATGCTTTCTTTTATCAAAATAATAATGCTTCTTGTTCTATATTATCACCAGTACAAAAGAATAAGCTTCATCATATTTATTAGTGACAACAAAATAGTAAGACATTTCAGTCAACAAGGATTCAAGGCATATAATAAATAGTATTAAATGGACTCTGAACTGTTTTTCCTGGATAGCTTCAGGCTGATGTCTATAACATTGGCTGCAGCTAACTGAAGATAATGGTTAAACAGCGTAACAAAAGTATGTGGTGAAGATCTGCCATTATAATTGTCTAAATAGCGTCGACAGAGAATGTATCTTTTACACTTCTACTTCATCAACAATACCTTACACCAAATACGTATTTCTCGAGAGTTCGAATGCCCTCTCCATATTACAACCAATTTAAAATGGAAAAAGATTGCTTTTCAAAATGCATTATAGTTAATCATCTTTTACTTATCAATGACTTGCAGAATACTTTTGATCTGAGCCTTGCCACACGTTGCTGGTTTCAGGCTATATTATTTGACTCTTCTTGTCAATCTGTCCGTGATTCTGTCAAGCCCAGAACCTATCAGCACCATACACTTCCTTTGTTTACCTGTTATCAGTTCATACTCGATGGTCTACTTTACAATGACAAAGAAATTTTATGGAGATAAAAGTTTGGAGGAGGGAACATAGTGTTTCTAAGAGATCATCTTGTTTAAGTTTTTCATCTTGACCTCCTCTTACAGAATATGGTAAACTTACCACACACACACACATTCATGCTAACACGTTACATACATACATATATGTGTGTATGTATATAAGTGTCTGTGTGTGTGTGTGTGAGCATATGTATATGTATATTTATATGCATACATATCTGTATCTATCTATCAATATGTATGTGTGGGTACATATATAAAGATACACACACACGCACACACACATACACACATGTATACAGAGAGTCTCACATACACACATACACACGTGGTACAGAGCAAAAAAAATGCACAAAATAAGATGGGATAGTTTCATCATCAAACTTATTAGTGTATATATATACATATGCATGTGTGTATGTGTATGTTTACAAAGGTATATGTATATATGTGGGCATTTGTGTGTGTGTATGTATGTGTGTGTCTATCTATATACCTATCTATCTTTCTATATATATATATATGTATACTCTTTTACTCTTTTACTTGTTTCAGTCATTTGACTGTGGCCATGCTGGAGCACCGCCTTTAGTCAAGCTAATCGACCCTGGGACTTATTCTTTGTAAGCCTAGTATTTATTCTATCGGTCTCTTTTTGCCGAACCGCTAGATTACGGGGACATAAACACACCAGCATCGGTTGTCAAGCGATGGTGGGGAGACAAACACAGACACACAAACACACATACATATATATACATATACATATATACGATGGGCTTCTTTCAGTTTCCGTCTACCAAATCCACTCACAAGGCTTTGGTCAGCCCGAGGCTATAGTCGAAGACACTCGCCAAAGATGCCACGCAGTGGGACTGAACCCGGAACCATGTGGTTGGTAAGCAAGCTACTTACCACACAGCCACTCCTGCGCCTATTTTTTTTACATACACGTAGTAGAAGAGGCTGAAACACCTACAGAGATGCTTCGCTGCCTGATGAGGAATCATTTTGCATATTCGGAAATGGAAGGCAGCAGCACCCTTAGCATGCAAATGTTTTACCCTCATTGCAATATCTCATGCATGCATTCATTCATCTCTCAAGCCATACATACATACATACATACATATATATATATACACACACATACAGAGTGAGAGAGAGGGCTAGATAGATAGATAGATAGATAGATAGATAGATAGATAGATAGATAGATAGATAGATAGATAGATACATTTTTATATATGGACCCCTTTTATTACTATTTTATTCTGGTGGACCCCCATAGCCATTCGATGTTTAAAAACTAGTTTTATAGAAACTTCTTTCAAAATTCCTATTTTGTTTTTCACACATTGACTTGTGTAGGTCAAACTATGTAAAATGTTAGATAGATAAATGATAGATAGATAGACAGATAGATAGATAGATGATAGATAGATAGATAGATAGATAGATAGATAGATAGATAGATAGATAGATAGATAGATAGATAGATAGATCCTATCTGACATTTGCAGTCTTTGGTATTGCTTTTCAGTCATTGATTAAGCATTAAAAATTAACAAATAGACTAAAGCATGACATTCTGAATAACACACCAAATGAAAAATTACCTTAAAATCTTTTAGTACTGTAGCCTCCCTAATGATGATCCATGTCTCATGCAACCCAGTTCTTGATTAAAGTTGCCCTTGCTTGGGTTTCTCACCCAGAGTCCATATGATCTCTGAAGGTCCATATAAGATTTTGGGGAGACCGCACAACCAAACAGTAAATTGTTCATAATAATATTGTAAGGGCCCCAGAAAAAATTTTGCTTTAGATGTAGATATTAGTATCTATTGCAAAACAGAGCTAGGTTTCTTTTCTCTAACATTTTACATAGTTTAACCTACACAAGTTAATGTGTGAAAAACAAAATAGGAATTTTGAAAGAAGTTTCTACAAAACTAGTTTTTAAACATCGAATGGTTATGGGAGTCCACCAGAATAAAATAGTAATAAAAGTGATTCATATATAAAAAATGGTTGAGAACCCCTGGTCTAAATCTTTCATTCTTGTTTCAGTCACTCGTTGAAGTTACTTCAGTTCTGTCACTAATGCCCTTAGCAATAGCATGAACATTGCAACATTACTGGGCTTTTTCCCCTTCTGTACTTGGACACTAAAAGTCTATTATAAACTTTACCCTTATATCCAAATTAATTCTATGTAAATACATTGTCTCAGAGCCAAGTCAAGAAAATGACTGTTTTACTACCATCATTGAATCAGTTGTTTTTTTTTTTATTTTTACATCAAGAATTTATTTACAGAAGAGGTTCTGTCCAGCATAATTATTCTGAAGGGAAAATTTTGTGCATGTAATTCAGAGAGTTAAAAAGGTAAGGCAGATCTGTTTATATAACTGATAAAATCATAGAAGCACACTAAATAGTTATATGTTTTTTTTTTGGTTTTTCTTCCAGCATTAAAATGATATTTTAATTCTCTGAAAACATAAAGAAGTGGTTGTCAAAAGTTTAGTTGTACATAAAAATGAGATAAATCTCTTTAAGTCACATCATGATTTCTGACTGCATTATTAAGTTAAGGCTTAAAGTTATCCGGAAATTTCTGTTTGCATGTTGTACTACAGATAATTTTCACTGAAGAAATAATGCTTTTTATTGAATATTTATCCGATGTTTCATTTATAACAGTTAGAAGTTGTGAACTTTCCCAAATATAAATAATGGTATATTTAAAAAAAATTTTCATGCAGATACGAAGTTGGATATTCATTTTTTAAATATTTTATTAAATCCTATTAAAAGTTTTCTAAACAATATTTTTTATCATTACTTTCACTAATTTCTCATTATCAAATATAAATAGTTAAATCAAATACAAGAATTATATATATTTTTTGTTTAACAAATGATCTTTTTTTAAATGTCTCTAGTTTCAGTTTATGAAAACACAGCATCATCATATTAATAGCCCTAGCAGATTTATAAACAATTCTAGTAAATTGATCAAGTGATTTTTTTGTTTCTTTTTCTATCTTTTTTTTTCTATTTTTGTTTTACTGTCATAATATGTGTTGGCAGCATGTCTATGGTAGCAAATTTTAAAATGTTCTCTTTATTAACATTTTCCAAAATAATCAAATAAAATGTTAATAATTCACTGTTGAAAACATAGAAAATTGGCAGTAATTTTTCTAGCTCAGAATTATATTTCATCGTTCTGTAATCACACTATTATATAGCTACTTACTACTATCATATATATATATATATATATATATATATATATATATATATATATATATATATATATATATATATATATATATATATATATACATACATATATATATAAATATGCATACATATATACTTATATATATATATATATATAATTATATATATATATATATAATTATATATATGAATATATATGTATATATATATAAATATATGAATATATGTGTTGTATGTATATGCATATGTATTGTATGGATATATATATTTGTGTGTGTGTGTGTG
This sequence comes from Octopus bimaculoides, assembly GCF_046866305.1. Lineage (NCBI taxonomy): Eukaryota > Metazoa > Mollusca > Cephalopoda > Octopoda > Octopodidae > Octopus > Octopus bimaculoides. The sequence continues at coordinate 74,659,363 of NC_142937.1, read as the reverse complement.
TGTGTGTGTGTGTGTATGCATGCGTGTGTGTGTGTATGCATGCATGTGTGTGTGTGTGTGTGTATGTATGTTCGTGTAAACTTATTGAATTTGTGTCTAGACATAGGGAAATAGTTAGCCATTTCTTTATTCACTTCTTGCTAGTATGTCATTTCTCATTTACTCGCATATTCACATTTCATTATTTTTCTCTTACTTCTAGTATTACCATTCTTCTGAATACATATTTTTCCATTCTACCAGAACCAAAAGTCATTTTCTAAAATTCCTCCAAAAAGAAAAGAATGAATTAAATTATCTCTTACAAGCTTCTGAAGATTCTACAACACATGTATACATATACACACAAACCCACTTTATACATGTATATATATATATATATATATATATATATATATATATATATATATATATATATATAGAGAGAGAGAGAGAGAGAGAGAGAGAGAGAGAGAGAGAGACGCACACATATATATACATTTATACATACATATATATATTCATATATATACATGTACATATATATGTACATACATATATATATATATATATATATACATACATGTATATATAAATATATATATATATATATATATATATATATATATATATATGTATATGTATGTATGTATGCATGTATGCATGTATGTATGTATGTATGCATGTATGTATGTATGTATTAATGTATGTATGTATGTATGCATACCATCACTTTTCTTTTGAATAGAATGGTTGTAACCCCTAGCTCTGGTTTTCCTAGCATAATTTCATATAATCTAAATGAATTTTGCCATAAAATTTTAGTTGGTTAGTAGACTTTCAGCTATTTCATTTTATTGCTTCTATTCAGTATTAAAGATTTGTATATACTTTCAGTTTTCTTTCCTTCTTCTTTATGTTTTTTTCTTCTTTTGTTCTACTCATTCAAACCACTGATTGGGCCATTATTTATTTTAGACAGTAGTATTTCTAATATTCATGATTTCAATCGCTTCCAATACAAACATTGATGAATAACAGAGCAACAACTCAAGGCAAGTAGATGCCAGTGAGTAACATGTATATTATATGTATTCATGTATATACTTATGTACATACATTTATAATATATATATATATACATAAATTAGAAGCAGCTCGAAATCGAACACATATAAACAAGGTATATGTGTTGTTAGTTTGTGGGTTGACAGCGATTTTTAGACATATGGGAACATATCCTTATGAACCTGGTGTAAAAAACACCTGAAATTATGTCATAATCAAGTGAGATAACTCACATAGGTCCCTTCTTGGAGCAACAGTCATCAATGTTTCATCATTGTTGTGACATATCAATGCCATGTACCAAACAAGGCCTGCCACGAGCCATATCATCAACTATGACTATATGCTAAATGGCTTCAACACTACTTGCTGGCTTATCCCAATGTTTCATGCCATGGAAAAACTTCAAATGTGAATGCTTAGACAATTTCATGCCGAGATTGAGGTGAGAGTTAATGTTGGGTGTACCCTATCAGAGCCAATTTTTTGCAGAAAATGGTGTAAAACAGGGTAATATGCCTGCTCCTATCTTGTTTGCTCTGTATTTTACAATAGTATTTTGAAATTTCCATCGAAGATTGTGCTGAGGGGGTCTCTATAAGATATATGGACAGCAGGAAAAGTTTTCAACCTCAAAAGACTTTGTGCCATAACAAAAGTTCTTCTTTCTAACATCACTGAATTCTTGTGTGCAGATGATTGTGACCTGTTAGCACATTACCAGGAAGATACAGCATTGGGCCTTACAATTAACTTGAATGAAACTGTTTGGATGTACCAACCTGTCCCCTCTGAGCTTTATATGGAAACTTCTGTAATTGAATATGGACAAAGGTTAGAATTTGAAACCAAATATATATATTTAGGAAATACTCTGAGCACTACTGGTCTTAGTAATGAAATTTCATATAGAATCGGCAAAGCTAGTGATACCTATGGTAGGCTTGACAAGCATCTCTGGTCATGCCATGGTATATCTAACCAAACTAAAGTTACGGTTTATAGCACATGTGTTCTTCCATCATTGTTCTATGGAAGTTAGACATGGTTTATTTATTGTAAGCGTTTGAAACATTTAGAATGATTCCATCAACATTGTCTTCAGAAAAGTTTTGAGATAAACTGGAGAATGGCAATCAGTGATGTAGAGTTACTTGAGAGAAGTTGTAGTAGGCATGTATAATCGATCATTCTGCAAAGTTGTATGAGTTGGGGTGGGCATCTGGTGAGAATGAATGATAAAAAGCTTCCTAAGCAACTTTAGTATGGTGAACTGGAAGATTGCAAAAAGCCAACACTTAAACCCAAAAGAATGCCTTAAAACTGCTTAGACACAAACAGAAATTTCAGATGTTGATTAGAAGAGAGAAGCACAAGACCGAAATGGATGGAGGAAAAGAGTTGCTGCTTGAAGTAGGAAAGAGAGGAATTTGAAGTACAAACACATCAAGAGAAAGCTTAGAAAGAAAATGAAGTTTTGATTTTTATGTGTGTGATTTGTTGAAGGAAATGCTTAAGTCTTGCAGGACTGGCCAACCATCAAAGAAACCGGCTCCTTGTAAATCATGATACAGCTATTGGTGACAACAGAACATGTACAACTTGTGGAAAGGTGTGCTGTTTAGTTGGAGGATTCAAAAGACATTTCAAAAGACTTCATACTGTGGTACTGGTTTTTTTTCTGCCAGCCAGCACAACTGCATTGTGCAGTAAAATGTGCAAATCTTTAGCAGGGCTCAGAAGTCATTTAAGGACTTCACATTGCATTGTCAATGACTCATTTCAATAATTATTTCTAGCGAGAAAGTGTGTGTGTGTGTGTGTGTGTGTGTGTGTGTGTGTGTGTGTACTAATGTTTATTTTTTATGTTCACCTATGATAAAAGCAATTTTACCTTCTTTGATGGGTCACTCAGCAACATTCTTGTTTAATCAGTTGATTAATTTGTTTATTCTATATAGCAATTGGTGAACAGTAGTGGCACCATTAGTCCCCAATAGACCAGCCATTTGTCTGTGATATTGTGAGTGACAAGGGAGTGTATTGAACTCAATGCAGAAGAAACATTATAAGTCATTATTTTCATTTTCTTTACAATATCCAAATCCTTCACTGATAAATAATAAACATATGTGTGTGTGTGTGTATTTCCTTTGAATCAAAGTGTTTAGAAACAATTTTAAAAATCCTCTGATGTTTTCAGTAAACTAAAACTAGCATCCAGAGTCAATGGTAAACTATAAACTACGTAATACTGATTCTATTATATGAAAAGTCATAAATACACACAGCACAAACCACTTGATGGTGCTATAAAGGAGTTTTATTGTCTCATCAATCAGTGTTATAATAACGAGCTCGAATAATTACTTGGATGAAACATTATTGTATTATTAACTCTTATGAAATGAGTGTTGGTGATAAAACCGATTTACATTCCTTTTGAGGTCAGGTTGCCAAGAGAATTTGAACTTATTACCTCCAGGCACTGAAATATAGCAAACATGAAAAAAAAAAAAAATCAATGAATTTATTATATGCTATGTCTGGTAATCCACAGAGAGAAAGGGGAAAGAAACTTGAGTTACTACATATTTCATATAATATCCAATTTAATTTCAATTTATGTGTGTGTGTGTATGTGTGTGTAATTCCAAGCTCTCACTCCTCTATGATATGATATTTGTTAATGACAGTCATATAACAATAGACATTGCATATAAATAGATTACTACTTTAACATTAATTACTCTTATTGTTCATAACAGCTAATATTACCATCTATAACTTCTATATTTATGTATTTATTTATTTATTTCATTTAGCAATTGGTGAACAATAGTGGCACCATTAGTTCCCAATGGACCAATCATTACTTTGTGATAGATTGAGTTTCGAGGGAGTGTTTTGAACTCAGTGCAGAAGAAACATCACAAGTAATTCTTTTCATTTTCTTGTCAATGTCCAAATCCCTCACTGATAAACCGTAATTTTTCGGTGAAGTTACGTACATATAAACATTCATGCATACACACATACAGACACATACACACGCATGCACGTGCATGCACACACACACACACACACACACAAACCCCACAAGCCATTTTGGGGATGTGTTCCTAGCTATGTTAAGGATATTCTTTTGTCAAGAAAACTACTCTGTGACAATGTGGCCAAACATTTGGAATGAAGCTCTAGATACATGCTGCTCATAATTAAGAAAGTTGTGGAGCAATGACAATGATATTTTCTTTATTTGAGCAGTGTTGTTTTGTGTTCAGACTGGATGAACATATCTTCATATGATGGTGCTTTCAAAGTCCGTTCATGGAGTGTTTGTTATGTGATGTCAAAGTTGCAGCTAAACATTGCATAGCTGGGAAAGTTTAGAGGATAATCAAGGAGAGTGTCATCAGCATAACAGTGGCACTTGTTGGGTATTAAGGTAAGTTACTGATGTATCAAATAAACAGAATGGGAGAATAAAACTGAACCCTGAGGCATACTAGAGTTGATGGAATGAGCAATAGAAAGAGCTCGGTCAACATAAGCTATCATTGCAAGGAACAGCGATAAACATAAAATGAATTATTAATGTTAATGAAATCTGTAGTGAAACTACCTCCCGCCATTAGATACAAACTACTATCGCCATTACATACAATCTTCTCATTTAAATATAAATAAATGCGAGCGTAGTAGAGAACCCATTCCTTGTCATCACGTGACTGATCATTATTCGAATCGGCAACTTCTTCGAACCGTTCCCGCCAGAACGCAAACTGACCAATCACAGCCCCTAATAAGGTCACGTGATAGAGTATTAAACTGAAGCATTCGGGAGCCAATAATTCGCCTTAAATAGATCAACTCATACCCAACAAATTTGTCTCGGTCCAGTTTCTCTTAGAGACTGTTCCGTGTACCACATGACAGCAGCAGCAGTTCCAGCGACGAACATCTGTATAACAAGAATCACGGCCCGGCATTGATGCCACGACATCACAACTAGTGATCAGCTCTGCCACACTCAGCCAACTCACTTCACATACAGATTCATATTATTGTGTACCCAAGAAC
>NC_142937.1:74606733-74649233 GCF_046866305.1 Octopus bimaculoides | reverse complement strand
TGTTCTTTTTTTACTTAACTTTTGAGAGCGCTCGGGTTCATTTTTAGTATTCTTGTTTGTGAGAGCAGTCGAGTTTATTTCAGATATTCTCATTTTAAAAATTATCTCCATCTAATTATTGAGAGAACATTGATGTTGCCTTGGTGAAGGTTCACACTCTCTGAGTGCTCTTGTCATTGTTTTAACATTTACATTTTCTTGCTTTGAGTTGGACAGGATCTTATCAATAAGGTGGATATTTTTGTCACCACCCTCCATTTGTTTCCAAGTAAGGTAATATTGTTCCATAACCAGGCATATTTTCACAGAAAATAGGGAATGGAGAAGACTGCTTGCATGATGGTGATATTTGCTTACAGCGATCACATGATGTCACGAAAAGGAGACAGTAAAACAAAAAAGTTACTTTCTCGAGTCATGCCAACTCATAAGGGCTCGTTTCCTGGTTTCATGGCAAATATATGCCCTAACTAGAATTTTTGCCAGCTGAGGGACTGGAGCAACATGAAATGAAGTGTTTTGCTCAAGAACACATTGCTCTGCTCAGTCCGGGAATCGAAACTACTATTGTATATATATATATATATATATATATCATCATCATCATCATCATCATCATCATCATCGTCGTCGTTTAATATCCGCTTTCCATGCTAACATGGGTTGGACGATTTGACTGAGGACTGGTGAAACCGGATGGCAACACCAGCCTCCAATCTAATTTGGCAGAGTTTCTACAGCTGGATGCCCTTCCTAACGCCAACCACTCAGAGAGTGTAGTGGGTGCTTTTACATGTCACCCGCACGAAGGCCAGTCAGGCGGTACTGGCAACGGCCATGCTCAAAATGGTGTCTTTTATGTGCCACTCGCACAAGAGCCAGTCCAGGGGCACTGGCAACGATCTCGCTCAATAATCCTATGAAGGCCAGTCAGGCAGTACTGGCAACGGCCACGCTCAAAATGGTGCATCTTATGTGCCACCCGCACAAGAGCCAGTCCAGAGGCACTGGCAACGATCTCACTTGGCTTGCCGGGTCTTCTCACGCACAGCACATTTCCAAAGGTCTCGGTTAGTAGTCATCACCTCGGTGAGGCCCAATGTTCGAAGGTCTTGCTTCACCACCTCAGCCCAGGTCTTCCTGGGCCTACCTCTTCCACGGGTTCCCTCAACTGTTAGGGTGTGGCACTTTTTCACGCAGCTATCCTCATCCATTCTCACCACATGTCCATACCACCGCAATCGTCTCTCTTGCACACCACAACTGATGCTTCTTATGTTCAGCTTTTCTCTCAAGATACTTACACTCTGACGGGTATGTACACTGACATTACACATCCAACGGAGCATACTGGCTTCATTCCTTGCGAGCTTACGCATGTCCTCAGCAGTCACAGCTCATGTTTCACTGCCATGTAGCATGGCTGTTCGTACACATGCGTCATACAGTCTGCCTTTTACTCTGAGTGAGAGTCCCTTTGTCGCCAGTAGAGGTAAGAGCTCTCTAAACTTTGCCCAGGCTATTCTTATTCTAGCAGCTACACTTTCAGTGCACCCACCCCCACTACTAACTTGGTCACCCAGATAGCGGAAGCTATCGACTACCTCTAGTTTTTCTCTCTGGAATGAGATAGAAGTTGTTTCCTGTTTGTTTACAGTGTTTATTGCACCTGAACATCTGCCACATACAAAAACTAACTTCCTAGTTAACCTGCCTTTGATATTGCTGCACCTCTTATGTGTCCATAGCTTGCACTGGGTACATCTTATAGAGTTACTACCTACTCCTTTTCTACATACTGAGCAGGGCCATCTACCTGAAGGGGTTTGTGTTTTATCTACCTTCCTACTTATTAGGATTTTAGTTTTAGCTATCTTGACTCTAAGGCCCTTCGATTCTAGTCCTTGCTTCTACACCTGAAACTTCTCCTCTAGTTCTGATAGTGACTCCGCAATTAATGCAAGGTCATCAGCATAGAGGAGCTCCCAGGGGCAACCTGTCTTGAATTCCTCTGTGATCACCTGGAGGACTATGATAAATAGGAGGGGGCTGAGGGTGGAACCTTGGTGGAACCTTGGTGGACCCCTACCTCTACCCGGAATTCATTACTGTACTCAATATGCACAATATATATCTATATATATATATATATATATACAATATATATATTATCATCATCATCATCAAACGATGATGATGATGATGATATATATATATATATATATATATATTGTGTGTGTGTGTGTGTGTATATATATATATATATATATATACAACACACTTCTTTCAGTTTCCATCTATCAAATCTGTTCACAAGGCTTTAGTCAAACCAAGCTTATAAACACTGAACTGACTTTTCTTAACATATCATATTACATCTAAGCCTTCTTTCTTTCTACTTTCCCTCTCCCAGTATTTCATCAGAATCCTTTAAGGATACTGAAATTTCAGTTCTTGTTTGATCTCTGTGCAAGTGAGTTGCCTAGAAAAAATTATATTACCATAAACTTTTGGACATATTTGGTATCACAGTTGATTAAATATGGACCAACCAATTAGTATATTGTAACATTAAACGATTATATCCAAAGAAACTTATGTAATGGGAAAATGTTGGCTTTTTGTGTGATGTAATCCTGTATTAAAGATTTATTTTCCTTTCTAGTTAATGTCTTATATTTTCACAAATACATATATATATATATATATATATATATATATATACACACACACATATATATATACATATACTTATATATATATACATACATATATACATATATATATATATATATATATATATATATATATATATATATGCATGTATGAAATATATACAACAGGCTTCTTCAGATGATGAAGATACCTAAGTTAAGTGGCTTAAATTCATTAAGAAGTTTTTAATACTTAGATAATGAGTTGGCACAAATTTTAGAACATCAGTCTAAATATCATACTCTGTTACATATAAAAGACTATTCTGTATGAGAATTTAGCATGCAGAATACTCCTTTTCGATACAGTCCCTTAAACCATATCATTGATTGTAAACAAGTAGAAAATATCATGCTGAAGAGGTTTGGTACGACAGAAACATGTCTTCTGCTTTCATCATTTGGCTTTAAATATCAGATCTACTCCTTTCTGCACTATGTTTATTTAGCATAAAATTGTTTGGCTGATGTTATTCAAGTCATCTCACTTGTTTTGAGTTGAGTTGTTTCTTTTTTTATCAGATTTCAAACAGGCTTTGAGGAAGTCTTAGTCTACTAATTGCATGAATAATTTTAGTTAAGTGAAATTTTCATCTTTTCTTTTCAAGCTTGCCACATTATTTTTTTTTATTTTCTCTAACTTGTTTCTATCATTGGACTGTGGTCATGCTGGGCCACTGCCTTCAAGAATTCTTAGTTGAAAGGACCAATCTCCAGTACATATTTTTTATAGCCTAGTACTTTATTCTATTGGTCTCTTTTGCTGAACCACTAAGTTATAAGGATGTAAACGCACTAACACCAGTTGTCATGCAGTGGTAAGGGACAAACACAGACACAAAGACACACATGCACACATGGATATATATATATATATATATATATATATATATATATATATGATGGGATTCTCTCAGTTTCCATCTACCAAATCCACTCACAAGCCTTTGATCAATCTGAGGTTATAGTAGAAAATGCCCAAGGTGTCATGCAGTGGGACTGAAACTGGAACAATGTGGTCAGAGACAAACGTCTTAACCACACAACCACATGCTCTGAGATCTGATCATATAAATATCTCACAGTATTTAATAATCTTCCTTAACATCCTGTGTTCAAACCCTAGTAAGAACAGGAGCTGACTTTGCTCTTTCAATTCTTCCTGGGTCTGTAAGACAAAAATAAAATAAAATAAAATAAATATCAATCACACAGCAAGGTTTACTCCAGCTTTACTCCATTTCTTCTTTTTCCCTCTCTTGTGAATTTATGGCCTTGTGCCAATGTGACAAACAATTATTTTTCATTGAGATAATATCTCATATTTAGTTTCTTACCAAATAAATAATTATCTCTTGGTTCCTCCTGATAACCTTTAGCTTCATTTGCTTCATTATCTTGTTTCTTTTCCAGTTCCATCTATCAGTGATCAAAGAATTTGCTCTAAAGTTTATTTCCTTATTTTAGTTATTTTTATTCACTTTTTCATTTTCTCCTGTTCACTTCCCTGTTTTTTGTTGTTGTTGTTTAAATTTTATATCTGTGGTTCTTTTTTGTGATGTTAGTTTTCCCTATTTATTATTATTATTATTATTATTATTATTATTATTATTATTATTATTATTATTATTATTCTTTTCTTTTCTTCTTTTTTTTTGTTCAATTGTAAAACTTTTTGACAAATTAGAAATGGTTGCCTTGTAGAAATGAGGTGCTTAGATTTACATTTAATATTCAGTTATTATTTTCAACTGAAATGTCGCATTTATCTGAATATATATATATATATATATATACACCGAAGGCATACATATATATATATATATATATATATATATATATATATATATATATATATATATATATATATATATATATATATATATATACCTACAAAAAAAGTAATCAACACTATTGATAATTGCTTACATTTTGCTGCAAAACAAATAAAGGGACATGCCCATGCAAATGGGAGTTTCCTTCTCGAGTCATGCTGATTTGTAAGGGCTGGTTTCCTGGTTTCCATGGCATATATTTTCCCTATCTAGACAGGACACCAGTCCATCACAGAGCTATTAAGTTTTGCCAGCTGAGTGGACTGGAGCAATATGAAATGAAGTGTCTTGCTCAAGAACAAACACAACACATTGTTAGATCCAGGAATCAAAACCACAATCTTACAATCATGAGTCCAACACCCTAACCACTAAGCCACATGCCTCCACTTGCAGAAGGGAGAGCAAAGATAAGATTGATATTTAACCTTAAATGATAGGTAAGAATTATGGAACTTGGGGCAAGTACCAGTGCATTACTCAATCAAGATTGCTGTCTTTGTTTTTGCCCCATTCCCAGTTCAGCCTCCATAAAATATTCATTTGATCCAAATCATTCTAAGCAGGCCTAACCAATTTTTCTAGCATAGTTTACCTCAGATCACATTATTAATGCTGCTCTTCTATAAACACACACACACACATACACACACATGACAGCATGTGAAGTGAGAAAGATTTGGCAGCTAATTTTTGCAGGTCAAGCAACTGTGAGGTAGTTTACTTCTTGTCTATTGGTCAATTAAGGTGCTATAAACTCAAAATGTCTTTGGTCATAGTTATAGTCCATTCAAGAAATTGGCATTGTGAGATCGATCATGAATATATGTCATTGAGTTTTGTGTAGTAACACTCATGATCATAGAATAAAATAAATAAAAAGATGAAATAGTAATTAAAATAATTCAACCAAAAAGCTGAAAGCTAATAAGTGAATTTAAGTTTTGCTTGTATTATAAAATAGCCAGGTCAGTATTATTTCAGCAGGCCTATGATAAAAGGTGCTCCAGCTGTGATGACAAATACCAACCACTGTCCCTGCCAAAATATTGGTTTCAAATTTTGGTACAAAGCCAGTAAGCTTGGGGGAGGAGATAAATCGATTACATCAACCCCTGTACTCAACTAGTACTTATTTTATCGACCCTGAAAGGATGAATTGCTCACCATGCTGACAATTCTGCCTGTTCACTTCCTTTCTCCCTGCCAAAATATTAGTAAAATATTTTTTTCTTCCACCCAACTTATTATTAATAAGATAAAGATGAAGTTGAATCTCTTTAATTCTTTCTTTGTCATGGTCTTGGACAAGTTTAAAATGTATAAAATCATCTTGATTTTATTAGACATTACAAATTGTCCATTCCACTTTTCAATCCTTACAGGTCTTACTGGAATTCACTTGGCCCATCTTCAGTAGAAATAACACTTTAGTGGGTATCCAAAACTATGTTATCCCATGTGTCACTTCTACTTTTATGATAACAGAGTGCTGTTTAAGAGAAATTTGGCTGCTATTTCTACTAACTGAAATTGACACTTTTTGGCTCCCTTATTTACTTGTGTTAAAACATGTTGAAACATATTGACAGAATATGGACTTCAAAACCAAACTTTCACGACTTTTTACTCAAATTTCTTATCTACTTCATAATGGGCTTGTAAAAGCTGAACAGTCACCAAAGAAATAATAATGATAATGATAATAATAATAATAATAATAATAATAATAATAATAATAATAATAATAATAATAATAATAACAACAACAACAACTGTAATCATTCAAAACATGCACTGTCATGTGTAAGAGGGGAGCCAATTCAAAAATTACAAAGAAATTAGAGATATTTTCTAGACAGCCTGAAGTATCATGCACCATTAGAGAGAATTGTTAAAAATACAAAATGACCAGTTCTTGGAGAAGAGCAAAACCAACTCCTGAAATGAATTCAAAATATCTGGGAATTGAAATGGTTAAACTAACAAAACCTGTGCCACTCAAGCAGATATGGCAGACAGAGGGAGTAATTCTAAATATCATTAACCAGAAAAGAAGGTCGTATGTTTAAAGATTAAATTATAATACATTTTTTTTTTTCATCTTATTCACTCATTCCAGTGAGGGGAGATTGCAGAAGTTAACTAATGCTCCATTCATCAACAGATTTGTTGCACAAAAGATTCAAAAGCAGAGAATGCAATGGTAAGAAATTAATACATTTCTCAAGAATTTTGGTTAATATAGGCTAAGTAATGAGGCTAAAAGCAGAAGTTGTAAAATAGGCTAATTTTGTAGGTTTCTTTTTCATTCTTATATTGCAGGCAAACAAATTAAATATCGAAGGTAATATGGAGTTGATTCAATTAATTTTATGGTGAAGAAACAATAAATAAAACATTTTATGTATGAAAGGAATTAAGTTATATTATCTGCACAACCTCTCGTCGTATATTTGGTATATTTTACAAGAACATGTCTGCAAATGTGTGTGCGAGTGTATATCTGTGTGTGTGTGTGTGTGTGTCTGCATGTGTGTACGTGTGTATGTGTGTGTGTGTATATGTATATATATATATATATATATATATATATATATATATATACACATATATATATATATGTATATGCATATACATACATACATACATATATATATATATATATATATATATATATATATATATATATATATATATATATATATATATATAGATAGATAGATAGATATATATATATATATATAGAGAGAGAGAGAGATACATATATATAGGCGCAGGCGTGGTTGTGTGGTAAGAAGCTTGCTTCCTAACCACATGGTTCTAGGTTCAGTTCCGCTGCATAGCACCTTGAGCAAGTTTCTTCTACTATAGCCTTGAGAGGACTAAAGCCTTGTGAGTAGATTTGTTAGACGGAAACTGAAAGAAGCCCATCTTATATATATATATATATATATATATATATATATTTGTGTGTTTGTCCCTCCACCATCACTTGACAACTGATGTTGATGTGTTTACATCCCCATAACTTATTGGTTCAGCAAAAGAGAGTCATAGAGTAAGTCCAGATGTTGATTTCTTCGATTAAAAGGCAGTGCTCCGGCACAACCACAGTCAAAATGACTGAAACAAGTAAAAGAATAAAAGAATGTGTGTGTGTGTGGGGGGGGGGGTAAACCATAAGATCATTTGCATCGCAGAACTCCAGCAGCCTGGTTCCCTCCTCATTGTGGGAACCAAATCGAAATCGAACCAAATTCGATGACTGGCACCCGTACCAGTAAAGCGTTAACGGCACCATCCAAGCATGATCATTGCCAGAGCAGCTGTCTGGCTTCCATGCCGATGGCACATAAAAAACACCATCTGAGCATGATTGTTACCAGTGTCGGCTTACTGACACTTGTGCCGGTGTCACATGAAGAAACATTTGTGCGAGGTCGTTGCCAGTGTCACTGGACTGGCTCCTGTGCAGGTGGCACGTAAAAAACATCATTTGAGTGGCTGTTGCCAGTACCGCCTGACTGGCCCTCATGCCGGTGGCATGTAAAAGCACCCATTACACTCTTGAAGTGGTTGGCATTAGGAAGGGCATCCAGCTGTAGAAACTCTGCCAGATGAGATTGGAGCCTGGTGCAGCCATCTGGTTCACCAGTCTTCAATCAAATCGTCCAACCCATGCTAGCATGGAAAGCGGACGTTAAACGATGATGATGATGATGATGATGATGATGATGATGATTCATACACAAATATACACATGCCTACTCACTTACGCACACATATATATATTGTCTTGTGTGTGGCTGTGTTTAAGTATACAAGCAGATAGTAAATACAGGATTCACTATATAGGTTAAAACAGTGGTTCCCAAAGTGGACAGTATTGCCCCTCTGGGGGTGGTGGAAACTTCCATGGGGGTGGTGGAAACTTCCATGGGGGGGGAAACTTCCAAGGTGGTGTTGAAGAAAAGTGGGGGCGATAATGAGGGAGTAATTCATGTAAAAGTGGGGCAATAATGGGGCAGCGTCTCATGTAAAAACAACAAAATAATGGGTTCATTTGGTTGAGTTTTATTTGTGAAATATGATTGCTTTGAATTTGCTTTAGAAGGAAGTCTGTTTGTGATGGTTAGTTGGGGTGGGGAGCTAAGAATGTGGCCCAGGTGTCAAGGGTGCGGCAGCCCTAAAAAGTTTGGGAACATCAAGTTAAAGCAATATTGCTTTAAACCTTTGCACTAACTCTGACCATTCACAATTAAATGAATTTATTCTAAATTGCATTGGTGGTATGCAAATGTGTGTGTGCATGTGTGTGTGTGAAGGAGTGAGAGAGTGAGAGAGAGAGAGAGAATCTTTGATTTTAACTTAAATGCTTTTTAATGGCAGCCTTTTAGCCTACTGAGAAATACCAGTAGAAATTTCTAGAATAATTCCATGTTCATTTTATAGGCAAACCATACTAGGTAGTGTGTTATTTTATATCATACATAGCAATGTTTTTGAACTACTAATTCTTTATAATTGATGACCTGATAGCTAGTTCTAAGATTCCAATATATGACTATTGTTTTTGAAAATTTGGTGACAATTTACCACCTCATAAATTTGGCAATATTTTTCAAGAAAGAGAAGGAAAAAAATAATTTTATTTACAAAATTTTGTTCTCCATAATTACAAAATATCATATAGTTTCTTGCAACATTTGGCTGACATTTATGTCCTAAATAAGGAAAGATGTGAAGAATTATGAACTGACAAAATTACCAAAGAGAAGTGCAATAAACTACAGACCTGTTAAAATCAAATGGTAAACAAAACTTAAAACTATTCAAAATAGATATCAATAATAAGAGAAATTTGACATTTTGAACTCGAGTTTGTTACAGATCTGCATTCTTTGTTGTGGTTTCCACAATCCATGATTTAGTTCAACATTGTAAAACAGATTTAACCACAATAAAATTCAAATAAAATTTTATATTAATTCTCAAAGAAACAAGTTAACATAGATAATTGGGTCAGTCACACTTGACTGAATAAATTACATGTCTATACTTCATAACCTGATACCAGCACAATGGTGTATTCTTCAATGATATTGGCGATATTTGATTAACCACAAAACCATATACATATAGAAGGAGAAAGCAGGAAGAAACAAAGAAAGGGTGAAAGAAGGAGAACATAGATAAATGCTTCTCTCTATTAATCATTACAGGGTCTCTGATGATATTTCTTTGGTTGATAGAAATGTTACAGTCTTTTTGTCCTTTTCTTTTTTTTTTTCTCAGATATCACTTTTTCTGAAGTTCTTTCTTGCAGTGATAGCAGTTGTCAAATGGAATTTGTTAAGGCATATTTTCTACAGCTGGATGACCTTACTGTCACCAACCCTCCTATTTCCAAGCAAGGTAATATTTCCCCATGGCCAGTTCAGCTTTTCATGGAAGACTGGAAGTGAGTTACATCAGATGTATGTATATGTGTATATATATATACATATATATATATATATATATATATATATATATATATATATATATATATATATATATATATATATATATATATATATATATATACACATATATATACACATATACATACATATATATATATATATATATATATATATATATATATATATATATCTATATATATATCTATATATATATCTATATATATATATACATATATATATATATATATATATATATATATATATATATATATATATATGCACAGGTTCAGGCATGGCTGTGTGGTAAGAAGCTTGCTCCCCAAACACATGGTTCTAGGTTCAGTCCTGCTAGGCTTACAAAGTCCTGGGGTCGATTTGTTCAATTCAAGGTGGTGCTCCAGCATGGCCACAGTCAAATGACTGAAACAAGTAAAAGAATAAAAGAATATGTATATACATATATGTATATATATATATATATATATATATATATATATACATGAAAATGTACAAATGGAACAAAAACACAAAAGAGAGCATTAAAACATTCGGACAGACAGATTATACAAAGGCAGACAAGAGAAACAACAAATAGAAGGACAGGCAAAAAAAGATGGGTCATTCTTGGCTTTCTTTCATCAGTCAAGTCCCAGAAGTCACAATCATTTCAGGCAGTTATACCTTGAGATGGTTTGATTTGGTTTCCCCCCAAAAAGTCTAAGCTAAGAGCATTAGACCTCCTTGTAAGAAAGCTAGCGAATGTGTTTGGCTCTATGAGTGTATACACACACACACACACAAAGGCTTGAACCAACCCAAGGCTGGGCTATTGTAGAAGTCACTTGACCAAGATTCTACTCAGCAGACTGAACCAAGAACTGCGCAATTCCAAAGCAAACATTTTATCTAGACACCCATGCCAGTGCCCATTGATATATTCATCTCAGTATAACCATCATCAAATATTGCCTGTTTAAAACAGATTATATACCATGGATCACAATCTTGGTCTTTCCCAAGTTGTCCTTGTACCGTTATTGCTCAGTTCTTGATAGGATTCGTGTCCACTTCATGGTACTATCCATCCACGTATTTCTTAGTTTTTCTCTTCCTCTCTTCCCATTTATTTTGCAGTCTATTAACTATGTCTGTGAATAATTTATTCTTATTAAGTTTTCAAAATATCTTAGTTCTCCTCTTTGTTGGTGTTTTAATGATATACATAATGGTCACAGGCATAACAATATGAAATGAATGTATTACTGCATTAACAATGAAATGATTGGAAAATTGGCTGAATGAGAAAGCAGCCATAATCTATGATTCATCATTTGGTTATTGCCAAAAGCTTGCATGGGACATGACAGTCCAAAGATGAACAACGCAGTCATAGCAGAAAGTTCTGCTCGTGCAGCAGTTTCACTGGATAAACTCAGCAGCTATGTGTAGATGAGAGACAGAAAGAGAAACAGAGAGAGAGAGAGAGTGTGTGTGTGTGTGTGTGTGTGTGTGTGTGTGTGTGTGTGTGTGTGTGTGCGCGTGTGCATGTGCGTGTGTGTGTGTGTTTGTGTGTGTGAATGAATAAATACATTATCTGTAGTTTTGGCTGCTATTTCTAATTTTCGGTGTGTGGTGAAGCAATACTTACTGAACCCTAAATTTTAAATTATATATATATATATATATATATATATATATATATATATATATCATCATCATCATCAACATCATCATCATTTAACGACCGCTTTCCATGCTAGCATGGGTTGGACGATTTGACTGAGGACTGGCAAGCCTGAAGGCTGCAGTTGCATGAAATGATCGAACTGCATTACCTCTGGATATCCTTCTTGCTTATTTTGGTTTTTCTCTAAATTATATATACATACATATATATATATATATATATATATATATATATATATATATATATATATATACAATGGGTTTCTTTCAGTTTCTGTCTACCAAATCCACTCACAAGGCTTTGGTTGGCCCAGGGCTATAGTAGAAGACACTTGCCCAAGGTGCTATGCAGTGGGACTGGACCTGGAACCATGTGGCTGGTAAGCAAGCTACTTACCACACAGCCACTCCTGTGCCTATGATATAAATATTCACACACAAACACATGTACTTATTTCTCTTTCCAAAATATATATGCATGTATATGTGAGTGTTATACATATACACACCTGTATGCATATGTACACACAAATATATATATATATAAATACAAATATGCAATATATATGTATATGTACAGATATATATATTCTGGTCTTCTAAAACAGGATTTCAAAAATATAATTTGTTAATCTAATGCTCTTAAAACAATATTTATTGCTGCCCATGAGATTAATTTTATTTTTACATTGTGAGAAAAAAAAAATAGAAACAAATAAAAATAAAAATAATTTAAAAACGTTTTAAAATCTAAGCCTTAGTTTATAAAGATATTATTCAACTATAGCCACTAACATATTATATTGTTTTGATTTGATATGGCGGCATTTTCATCTTTTGGGGTTCTAATATTATTTTGGTGGTAGTGATAAAAGTAAATTAATATCTCTTTGCATTGGAAAAATGGAAAAGGTAGAAAACTAATAACAACAACGATAATAATAATAATAATAATAATAATAATAAACACACGCCAGAAAAGGTCACAGAAAACGAGAAAGCAACCATACTCTGGGATATGCCAATACACACAGATAGAGAAATTAAGGCAAATAGACCAGATATAGTTGTCAAAGATCATGAAGGAAAAAAAATGCTTTCTAATTGATGTATCAATACCAGCAGATGACAACGTTTCTCTAAAAGAAATGGAAAAACTTTCAAAATACAAAGACCTGGAAATAGAGATAACTCGAATGTGGAATCTAAAAACAGAAACAATTCCTATCATAGTAGGTGCCTTAGGTATAATAAAAAAATATTCAGACAAATACATAACAAAAATAGCAGGACTTACAAATATATATAACATACAGAAAATTGCACTACTGGGTACTGCACACATTCTACGCAAAACACTTTCAATACAGTAAACATAAGAGCACCACAGCAAACCACAGCACATACCCAAGGCGCACAGAGCTGCGCTCTGTAGTGAAGTGAAAGCACGTTATAAAAATAAAACTACTGAATAATAATAATAATAATAATAGCAGTAATAATAATAATGATAATAATGATAATGATAGCAACAACAACAATCAAAATGGAAAGGAAACTTAAATTGAAAGCAAAATTAGAAATCAATAGGAAAATTATTTTTTTACTTTTATAACTTTTAACCGATTTGTCAAAGATAATTTGATTCATAGCGTAATGTGTGCTTTCTTCCCTTTATATTTATGTACATAACATATATATATATATATATATATGTGTGTATATATATATATATATATATATATATATATATACACACATATATATACTTATATATATGTATGTGTATATTTATGTGTGTGTATATATATATATATATATGTATATATATATGTAAGTGTGTGTGTGTGTGTGTGTATGTCTGTGTGTTCTTTGCTTATATATGTGTATGAATGTATGTACACATGTATGCATTGGAATCTATATATCTAACATATATTAACATACTTATTGGTATATATATATATATATATATATATATATATATATATATATATATATATATATATATGTTGTTGTACTTGGGGATAGTCATATTGCCAGTTTAGCCAATAAAAACACACGCACTGTATATTTGGTGTTAATTTGCTTCAGCTTTATATTACATTAATCTTAATCTTATTTCGGCCAGAGTTCTTTCGTCACACTTCTGTGACCTCATCAGTGGTCCTTTGTTTCCTTCCTTCTTATGTGTGTCTCACCTTGCTAACTATCAGCCATTTTGGCTGATAGTTAGCTGATAGTTAGCAAGGTGTGTATATGTATAACACTCACATACACATGCATACATATTTTGGAAAGAGAAATAAGTACATGTGTTTGTTAGCTGATAGTTAGCTGATAGTTAGCAAGGTGAGACACACATAAGAAGGAAGGAAACAAAGGACCACTGATGAGGTCACAGAAGTGTGACGAAAGAACTCTGGCCGAAATAAGATTAAGATTAACGTAATATAAAGCTGAAGCTAATTAACACCAAATATACAGTGTGTGTGTTTTTATTGGCTAAACTGGCAATATGACCATCCCCAAGTACAACAACATCTATTTCAACACACAATTTCACATCAAAAATCTTGCAAAACAAATATATATATATATATATATATATATATTTATATATATATATAAGCATATAGATAGATAGATGAATAGACAGACAGATAGATAGACAAAGAGTCAGAGAGAGATGTATACATTCATATACTTATATTTTAACAGGCACATTTGTGCATGTGCATGTACGAATGAAAGACGTGCACATGTTTCTGTTAATTATATAGGGTAAGATTCAAAAGTCTTTGCTTTGGCGAGCTAAATCCAGAAATATCTCTGCAGAAAATAATTTCTTCATTGAATTTACCAATTTTGAGAACGTGGTTATGGTTAATTAAAATAGTAGGGTAAAAAATTGGATATTAATTAATATATATATATATATATATATATATACACACTCACACATACACATACACAGGTGTGGCTGTGTCCCAGCCGCATGCATCTGTGTTCAGTCCCACTGTGTGGCACCTTGGGCAAATGTTTTCTATTATAGCCTCGGGCCAACCAAAGCCTTGTCAGTGAATTTCATAGATGGAAACTGAAAGACGCTCGTCGTATATACATATATATATATATATATATATATATATATATATATATATATATATATATATATATATATATATATATATATACATATATATATATGTATGTATGTATGTGTTTATTTGTCTGTGTTTGTCCCCCTACCATCGTTTGACAACCGATGCTGGTGTGTTTATGTCCCCATAACTTAGCAGTTCAATAAAGGAGACTGATAAACTAACTACTAGGCTTATAAAGAATAAGTCCTGGGGTTGATTTGTTCGTCTGAAAGTAGAGCTCCAGCATGGCCACAGTCAAATGACTGAAACAAATGAAAGAACACAAGAACAAATGAACACACTCAAATTTACCTGTATGGAAACGTATATACATATAAATATATATGGATATAGATATACTTGGAAGAAGAAGAAGAAGAAGAAGAAGAAGAAGAAGAAGAAGAGGAAGAAGGAAGAGGAGGAGGAAAGCGGGAAGGGGACAATGACAACAATAATAACAACAACAACAACAACATCAACAGCAAAGTATCTATAGAAAAAAAAATACATAATTTTATAATTATATATAATTATATATGATTATATATAATTGAATGCTTTCTGCTTTCACAGGTCTACTTCTATATAATGATCAAGCTTTTTTTTAGCAATGTTTTAGAGCTGAAAGCCATAATGTTCTCCTTGAAGTGAGTTCTATCGACATAGTGTAGTTTTGTAATGCTAAGACTGTCTTAACAACTTGAATACGTCACATGTCATGTAAAAGATTCAATCAACACTGTTAGTTTTAATGGTGATAATCTAGAAGCATAATTCTATTGGGTTTTCTTTTATTCCACTCTGATAATGTAACCTCTTGTGTGATATGTTTGTGTATTTGTTAATGTCACCCTATTATTATTGTAATTATGTATAGTATTATTGTATTATTATTACTTCATCTGCCATCCTATTCAGACATTAATAAGTACTAAGCCTGCAGCAGCAGCTTCTAACATTGTATATCAATGCTTGCCAAAGAGTGTGTTGTAACATGCTGGTATTTGCTTTTAGATACAGCTATGTATGCTGTAGAAATATTAAAATTGTAAATACTAAAATATAAAATATGTACTTTTAAAATATGCAAAATAGAAAATTAACTCCTTGACATCATAAAAAGTCTCTAAAAACTTTGAAGGAGTGGGAAATAACTCTTTTAAATCAAAGCATCTAAGTGGTTTGAAAAACTCTTTTGGATAGAAAAAGTGAAGACTGCCCTTTACAGTTGAACCCACATCTCCTGTAGACATGACAGGTATTCTACCAATGTACAAAACAATCCTTTGAATTTCTCCAAGCATTTTAGAGACCCTATTCTTTCTAGAGATTATTGTATGTTGTTGATGTCATAAGAATTTATAAATTTCAAGAGAACATCAAATAATTATTTTTGGAATAGTGGCTTTTGAAGCAGATGAAGCTTTTGTTGTGAGGCTTAGAATTAAGAACCTCACAGATTTAGTCACCAGGATCAGACCACACTTAGGTCAGGTGACATATCCTGAATATTAACCAAGCAACTTGCTGGAATATCACCCCGTGCTAGAGAATGTTCTATTTTGTTCCAGTACTTCTCACACTTCTGTGGTTATATAAGCAATAACATGCATAAACAAGAGAGCAACACACTTCAGAAGCACAAACAACAAGCCCTTTAAATTAATTAGTTTCCTTGACTGAAGCTCAGCCTCAAGTTAAAGAATTCTTCAATTAGGATATGGACAGTGTTATTCCCACCGTCACACGTGAAGCTAATCTGCTCTGTTAGTAACGTAATTACAAACTATATTTGTTCTAGCACACCACTATATGCTACAGGCAAGCAACAATGTAAAAATAAATGCTAATTAAAGAATGATGGCTTTGGTTTATTAATGGAACAATGTGCAGTCTAACATCATACCAACGTATCAAAACCTATCTGAACCTATACATAATAGTTGCATGTAATAGATGAGAGAGATCCCTTGAATAGAAAAAGTCAAAAGCTGCCTCAAACCTACTTCTCCAATAACAACACAAGCATTCTACTAATTGTTTATTTTATGTAATAAAGAAGTCTTTTATATAAAGAATTGTCTTAATAGAAAGAATTGTTTAATATAGCTATAATGCTTAATAATTTCATGCAATGAATGGTGTAACAAAGGATAGTGGTGTGTCACCAGACACTGGTGTGTGACAAAATGTTCCTAGGTACCCAGCACAGCTACCAAAATTATATTTTGTATACCTGACTTGTAATTTTAAAAACCTTGTATATCAGTATTTTGATCTCCATGACTATCATTTTGACTGAACTCTGCTTTGGACATTACATCATGCTTTATATATAGTTTAGTATTGTGATGAGATTTTTGTATGATGTAATGTTGTGGAAAAGGTTGTAACAGACATGATCTCATCATTGATGAACACTCGACTGCTAGAGATAGCAATGACTCATTTCACCACCATCATCATCATCAAGGAAGGTTGGAATCACATGATTTGTTGGTCTCAACACTAGAAATAGCAATAATTTATCTCCCCACTACTGATATTAACAGGAGTGCATTTTGCACCAAAAGCCAATATGAGAGTTTCTCTCATGATATCTACTGCAGTATAGTTTGTTCTAACAGAACATTTACATTTAAGTGGAGATAAATATTACCTTTCTATATGTATTATGATCTACTATTTATAGCTATATTATCTATATTGGTATCAAAGATACTTTATAAGAGATATATTTTTATATTCTTTTATACTTCAAAAAATTTTAAAAATTCAACTTAAATTCATTTATTGTATGAAAAAATATTTATGAATTCCCTGCAGTAAATTTTGTAAATCATTCACATTTATAGACTAAAATCGATAATTATTATTTCTTTTTAAAAAACTGTTTTTTATTTTATGCACAAAGTGTACTGAAATTACTTTTATTTGCTCTAAAGAGCAGCATGAGTAAATAAAAAACATTTGGAAATCACTCTATTCTATGTTCAATTGTTTAAAAACTGAACTATTTGTGTTTGCTTGAATTGTTGGAAACAGAAACCAAATCTCGTACTAATTGCACTCTACTAACTTAATGAAAAAGGCACAGAAAGACACAGCAGATAATGAATTTTAGTTACTCTTAAAAAGATGGGACGTTCATTACTACAACGTCTTTGATCATATTTTTGTTTAATCAGTGTTGATTTGGTTTAAACAAAACATCAACAGCAACAATTGTTTAAGTATTACAGTAATTTTATATATGTTGATCTCGAGGTGGTCATTAAGCTCTGCAGTAATTTTGGGAGCTGTACTTTTGTGATCCTTTTTAACTATTCGTGAAAGAGTCCATCTGAAAGTTTTCGTTTTCTTCTGGAGTTTTGTTTCGATGAGGAGGTTTTTCCCTCGATGAAAATCCACTATTACATATAGAAAAATTGACAATTAAAGCACAATAAATGAGTATAATATAAAACAAAGTAAATATCATAAGATAAAGATAATAAAATTTTATTATCTTTATCTTATGATATTTACTTTATTTTATATTATACTCATTTATTGTGGTTTTAATTGTTAATTTTTCTATATGTGATAGTGGATTTTCATCGATGAGTTCTTGAAACTTGGTTATTTTCCCTAAAACTATATATTTTATATATATTTTATATATATTTTATCTATAAAGCTCAATTTAATTTTGATTTTTTATAAATTGATTTTAATTGAGTTTTTACTTGTAATTTTGGATTTTGTCCCTAATATTATTATTATTATTATATGTATATATATATATATACATATATATGCATATATGTAAACATACAATCATATGTATGTTTACTATTATAAAAATCAAAACATACAGATCTACTTACGCAATAACATCCATGCATGAACATATGCTTGCATCTGCATGTACATGCACACAACCCTTTATGCATGTATATATACATGCATTATTGACTAATTTTGGTCGGTTTCTTTTGGAATGTATAATTTTTACTTTTACTGCAATTGCTTTATTGCTTCTGCCTTAGCGAAGGCGAGCGTATTGCTTTCAGTCATGTTTAGTTGTCCATGGACAAGATATCTCAAGAACCGCTGGCTGGATTTGGATGAAACTTTCAGGGATATTTGGTCTGATAACTGGCACGAACTGCTTATATTTTGGAAGTGATCCAGTGCCTGACAAGGATTCTGGATTATGTTTCTGGTTTTTTTTTTTACCTAATTTTTGAGAGTGGTCGAGTTCATTTTTAGTATTCTCGTTTGTGAGAACAGTCAAGTTTATTTCAGTTATCCTCATTTTAAAAATCATCTCTGGATAACCATTGAGAGGACGTTGGTGCTGCCTTGGCCAAAGTTTGCACTCTCTGAGTGCTCTTATTTGGTAATTTAATGGCATATCTATTTGAATTATGTTATTCAGTATAGAATGAATGCTAAAAACAGAATTTAGTAGGAAACTGAACATCATCTAACAGTGCTCTCAAAACTACTCACCTGATGACATGCAGGTACGCAAGTGCTGGCTTATATTTATTTATATAATATTTATGTAATAATATGATATGTAAAACTCAGTAACTAACAGCTGTTACCAATGCCCAGAAACATTTGTTGTGATTTATAGTTAAAACTTGTTCATTCCATCTTCTGGTTTTATGAAGTTTTATATGCATATATATATATACATATACATATTATCATCATCATCATTTAACATCCGTTTTCCATGCATATATACATGAGTAGCATACTGATGTTATCTACATTCCAAGAAAAAATCTTGTTTCTTGGTTAGAAACCAGCTCTTTTGTCATTGTGAAAAGCTCAAAAAATAAACTAGATCATATTCATATATACATAAATACATCGATACATACACACACGCACACACATATATTCGTATACATATGATACTCATACACAAATATCCATAAAAAACACAAACACATCACATGGGTTAGACATTCATGAGAATTAAAGAATTTCTGAATAATTATCCAATCACAGAATTAGAAGATAATTGATACTGACACATATAATTTACATAAATAGCTTGGTGATAAAAACATTTAACCATGATGTGATATATTTGTTAATAATTGACCAACACACTATGACAATGGTAGCAACGAGGGAAGGGCTGAACTGAATGCTTAAGAATATTTTAAAAATGAATATCTACATCATGAGATCAAATTCTACTCAAACTAAGTTTAAGTGTTATATATCTGAGAATCAGTATATCAAATACTGGAAGGATACTGATTTCAGGGGAGGCAACTGTATCTCTGCCTTTTATATACCTCACCCTAAATGCCCTGACAAAATGATTGCATTGTTTTGCATCATTTTTATTCCCTCCGGAATAATCTCAATGCTTTTTTCGAAACATATGTTGGAAGTATAAATGATTTGAATAACACCTGTGTTTGACTCTATTTCTTAATTTATCCATGATTATGAAATAAATCATGAAATAAACAATGCTTGCACTCATATAGTTATGGGTTTATATGTTAAAAGCACCTGTACAGTTCCAATGATGATAATGAAAACGATGACAATGATATCATTTTCTTAATTTCGTTTATTCAATGATAAACTTTTATTACAGTTAATCAGCAACTAATTTTCACCATCAAATGCATCACTATTTAGTTTTTTATAACTTTATTTTGTATTGTATTTTCTTTGTTTGTTTTGGTTCATTTCTTCATGTAATACATACATATATATATATATATATATATATATATACATACATATGTTGTGTTAATATATATGTATATATATATATCTATATTTACCTATCTACCAATATTTATATATATAGATATATATGTGCATGTATGTGTTTGTGTGTATATGTATGTATATATGTATAAAAATAAATGTGTGTGTGTGTGTGTATACATACACATAGATTTTTTTTTTGTTTTTTATATTTTCACTGTAACTTTATTTCATTGCTAATAAAAGTCAGATTTATATCATTTTGCATAGACCAAAAACTACATACCATTGTGTACGTATGTGATGATATGGTATGCTAGAAATATATAAGTAAATACCCTTGTTTTTTTTTTTTATTTTATTTTATATTTCTTCACTTCGTTTATATTTTTTTACTTTATATTTTTCTATATATTACCACACAACCAATGAAGTAGAAGTTACTTTTGAAGTAAATGTATGACGAACAAAATTATCCATTTGTTGTTGTCAGTGGTATTGTTGTGGTTTTGTGATGTATATATATGTGTGTGTGTGTGTGTGAGTGTGTGTGTGTGTGTGTGTGTGTATATGTATATATATATATATATATATATATATATATATATATATATATATATATATATATATATATATATATATATATATATATATTGTTTTTGGTGAGAGAAATGATAAAAAGCTCAATATTTCGACCATAAATAAACATTTAAATTGAACTTAACCATAGTTTAGGTGTAAAGGCACTGCACTGATATTTGATAATTTGATAATTGCATTTGCTGCAAACCACTATTTGTGTCATCTGAAAATACATTTAAAATCCATTATAAATATAAACATCAATATACATGTATGTGTTGTATAAGCTCTGCACATTTGTTTGTTTGCTGATGCCTTTCTTTGTATTTCTGTGTGTGAATGAGTCTGCATAAATTGAATCCTCCCCACCAAACACACACATATATATATATATAAATATGAAATATTTATATGTATATAAACATATATTTATATATGTGTATATATATGTATATATATATATATATATATATATATATATATATATATATATATATATATATATATATATGTATGTATGTATACGTGTATATATGTATGATATGTGATATATAGATATATGTATGCATATGTATATATAAATATATATATATATATATATATATATATATATATATATATATTTACATATATGTTGTGTGATATATATGCACACAGACACATACATATGTATGTATGTATGATATTCACTTATATATACATGTGTGTGTGTAATGGAGTAGACATTTTAGTTACAAATGACAGAAAGAGCATTGAATAGCTGTCACATTTATATATATATATATATATATATATATATATATATATATATATATATATATATATATATATATATATATATATATATATATATGTATGTATGTATGTATGTATGTATATATGTATATATATATATACATATATATGTATATATACATTTATAGAATATACATATGTATATATTCAACATACATACATATGTGTACGAATATCTATCTATATATATATATATATATATATATATATATATATGTGTGTGTGTGTGTGTGTGTGTGTGTGTGTGTGTGTGTACTAACACATATATTTATATGCCTACATGGACACATACACATTCAAAACTCACACAATAACATATATATTAACGTACACCTGCACCCACACACCTACAAGATATGAAAGCTGTTTAATGTCTCAAAAAGAGATTGATGATACACATATAGACAAAGCACACAACGAGCCACATACATACATATATACATATATATGCATATATAAAAACAAACATATATTCATAGATGTATATATTTGTGTGTGTTTATATATATGTATATATGAGTATATGTGCATATATGTATGCATATATGTATGTCTATAATATGCATATATATATATATATATGTGTGTGTGTGTGTGTGTGTGTGTGTGTGATATATATATATATGTGTGTGTGTATATATCTATATATATATATATGTAAGCATACACACATGAATATATATACATATTTATTCATGCATATACACACACACATATGCACCCACACATATCAACCAAAACGCACTGGCTAATTTCCAAATGATATAATTTTTTTTTTACTATGTGCTGCCAAATTTAGACTTAATTCTTTTGAAATTTTTTGGTTTAGTTTCCAACCAACATGGATATTAAATTATTGGAAGAATTACTTAGCAACAATATTTATTATGATGCCAACGTTATTTGATTTAATTTTCTCATATTTTGGGGGGTTTCAGTTTGGTAATTTTTTTTTATATATATGTATATATATTTTGCTTCAATATTGATTGATTAATTAATGTATTTATGTGTGCTTTTATTTATTTTCAATAAACTATATTTTAGCCACAAAAGACAGGCTATGTTAAATATATCCTTTTATAATGCCTCGTATCGTTTTAACACAATTCAACCTGGTATGCATTCGGGGTCAAGCAAGATCAGCCAAATATGTGCACTGACACCCACATACTCATACACATGTGTGTGTGCATGTATGTGTATGTATATATGTGTAATTATATATATATATATATATATATATATTTATATACCACATATGTATGTATATATATATATATATATATATATATATATATATATATATATATATATATATATATATTTGCATATGCGCATGTAAGTTTACATATATACATCGATATATGTACATATGTGTATACACATATGTACATTCATATATTTATATATATATATATATATATATATATATATATATATATATATATATATATACGTATATATGAATATAAATATACACGTGCATATATATAGGCATGTGTGTGTGTATGTATAATATATATACATGTATATATACACATATACATACATATATATTTATAAATACTCACTCACATACATCACATATTCACACACAATCTCTCACATGCACACACACACACACACACATATATATATTGATTTGTTTTGTCGTTTTTGTCAGTGTTTAATGGGAAAATGTTGCACATTTAATCAGAAAGCACTAAAGCACTCAGAAAACTGATTTTGGGATTCTATGACCTGATTTCAATTCCAATTTGCTCTTGCTTTAATTTTCTTGGGGTTACATATATATCTTATAGTTACATTTTATGAATCCAGTTCATTGCACCCGCTTTATGTTATTGTCATGGTTGGGAAATTTCTTCAGACATTGCTGAATGGTTAAGGGAAGATAGCTGTGCAACTACATAATACTGAATTTTCTTGTGTATCCTTTGTTTGGCCACAGATCTGCAAATGTTCAGTCATTCATTTTTACCTCAGTTGTTTTTCCAGGCTAATATGAGTTTGGCAAATATATATTATGTTGAGGAAAAAGTTCATGTGCCGAACTTGTGCTAAATGATCACGCCATCAGCGCTGAACTTTACTGCGAGCAACTTGATCGAATCTACGATGCACTGGTTGAAAAGTACCCAAGACTTGTTCATCGAAAAAGCTCTTTGTTTCAACAAGACAGTGCAAAGACACATCTACCAGAAAGACCAGCAACAAGATTGAAGAATTGGACATTGTGGAAGTTCTGCTGCATCCAGCCTATAGTCCAGACGTTGCACCATCTGACTATGGTCTCTTCTGATCAATGCAGCACTTTATGAAAGGTCGCAATTTGAATCATTCAATGAAGTTGAAGAAGCTTGCCAAGAATTTTTCGATTCAAGGCCACAGGACTGGTATTTTGACCAAATTCGAAAACTTGTAGACCGTTGGCAGAAAGTCATAGAAAATGATGGTTTTTATTTTGAAGAATAATTGTTGTTGCTTTTGAATAAATTCTTGCATAAAAAGAATCATTATTTTAACATGACACACAAACTTTTTCCTCAAGCTAGTATTATCATGATATTGCTTTTGAGTCATGAGCACTTCCCATCACTAACCTGTACCTGTTTTTCAAGTAAGAGTTTTTTTTATTCTACACAACTTCAAAAGCAAACAACCAGTGGCCAGTTTGAACACAATGAAATGACAAGAATATCAATAACTTTTCATGCAATGCACATAGGATATTAGCATTTATAGAGATAAATATTTTCATGCACACACACACACACACACACACACACACACACACGTGCACACATATGTGACAATTTCATACAGCTTCTGTTTGCCAGACTCATTTGTAAGTCATTGGTCAGTTCAAGGCTACAGTAGAATGCTCTGGCTCCAGATGCAACCCTGTAGGACTGAATCTAAAAATCAAGAGTTTTGAGAAGAAAACTTCACAGACATAAATTATGTACGAGCCTGTTGAAAGAACCATTCTTTTTTCTTATGTAGCAGAATTAATTTAATAGTAGTCTCTTGTAGTCCAAGAAAGATTATTCTGCAATTTCTTGCCAATCAGTCAGCACAGAAGATTAGTTTATAATGATCAAATGTCTATTCTGTATATTAGCTCACTCTCTCCATCAAATCGATGCTGCCTGAACAGCTGCACAATATATCACATGTCAGGTGTTGAAGTGATCGCAGAGCAACATGAAATTAAGTGTTTTGGCTCAAAAACATAATGCACCACCTGACAATTGTGAGTGCAGCCACCTAACCACTTGTCTATGCACCCTTACAGAATTAATCTATTTCCCAGTTTGACACTACCATCACCAGGCACATGGGTATTTCAACAGAATCTACTGTCTTACAAGCAGGACACCTGAGATCTACTCATCCCTTAACATTTCGCCATCACAGCATGAGCAAGTGGTTAGCACAGTAGTACTGAGAGGGCTAATAAGTGTCTGAAAAAAGTAGAATGAACTTATGAATCTAAAGCCATTTCTGATCCATCAAAATCATAGAGTATTCCAGAGCGGTGTTATATCGCAGATATTGAATCAAAAGTAATAAGTTTAATGGTAAACGGGAAAAAGTCTAGTCACATTTGTAGCAGCAAAATATACTAGAGGTCTCTCTTTCTTGAGGAGCTCAAACCATACAAAATGAACAAGAGGAACTGGCAGACAACAACCACTTGTAGAGGTTGTAGAGTATGCATCAGTACTGCAAGTCACACACCTTCTTGCAGCCACAAGGATGTCTGATATATGTAATCTTCATTTCAAGAAACCAATGAACAGGAGGCAGAAGAACAAAAGACAGAATGTCACTTTCCAAATGGTACCATCCCACTATTTTGTGATGAGTAGAATGAAATGGAAAAAAGAACAAAAAAGAGCAAACTGTTGGAAAGAGTATTGTAAGAAAAAAAATAAACCCACAAACAAAAGAAGAAAAAAACAAACTGACAGTGGGCTGTCTAGAATGCGCATGAAGCTGCTTAAAGAAACAGCTATATTTACAGTGCTTCATATAGAAAGGAAACCTTTAATAAATGAGCTAAACTAAGTAAAGGAAAATAAAATATGCAGATATACAAAGAAGTGTGATCACACTATGTGAAGCCTACCAGGGATAGATAAATTGTCAGAGCAATTTTCCATCTACACTAAAAGTGATAAACAAACCACTTCCACTATGCAGACCCTCTCTAGGCTCACTGTGATACTGAAACCGACAGGATGGCGGAATTGTTAAAGAGCTAGAAAAATCATTGTTTAGTATTCATTCTGGTTCTTTACATTCCTAATTCAAATTCAGCATAGGTTTTTCCTTTGTCTTTCCTCCCTCCATGCTCAATAAAATAAAGTACCAAGTACCAGTAATTTACTGAGGTAGGGTAATGGAATCAACTATTTCCTTTCCCCTCAAAATGCTGATATAATTAGCTTAATTATACACACACTAACAAACAGTGATTATTGTATCACTGAAAGCTGTGCTTTTGGATTCACTAGTGCTTCATTTTTGGCAATAACAGCTGTTTATTCTTCTCCAAGCTTCTCTTTAACAGTAGTTAGACATTGTGAGTAAAGAGAGTTGTTTTGGGATTTTTTCTTTTGTTTGTATTTGGTGGAGGTGTTTTATTTATTTATATATATATATTTTTTTAATACCAGATTATAAAGAATATATATTGCAAGCTGGAGTTGTAAGCAGTCTGAACTGACTCACATAAAGAACACTGCCTGAATATATAAATACAGAAAATATGTATGAAATAAAAGGAAAACATATTGAAGGAATACATAAACACACAAACATGTCATTACATTAATGAGTAGGCTTTTGGTTCAGCAAATACTTACACACCCACATACATACATAAACATATGAACACACACATACACATACATGTGTGTGCAAACACATATGCATGCACTTCACAAAATTACACATTGAGAATAAGAAGGATATAGATATGCAAAATATATAGAATGAATACAGATATGTATACACACACATGCACACACACACACACACACACACACACACACACACACACACACACACACACACACACAATCATACAAAAATTCTCAAACACTAACATAAACATAAATATACCCACTCACACACACACACACAAATAAAACATGTAGACAGACACGCAAATACACAGACAGACAAATAGACAAACAGAAAAGAGAGAGACAGACGTTCAGACAAACAAACAAGGGAATATTAAACCTGATTGTCTGACATATATTTTGGCTACTGTTTTAGTTGTTCTATTGATTGTAGAATGGTAAATATTTGACAGAAATAAACCAAGAGGTGATATGTAGATCAGTAACAGGTCAATGGTGTTTGCTTAGTTCTTATCTCTCTTACTGCATTCATCATTTAACACTACAGCTAGTGCAGATGCTTTATTAGGTTACACATACATATGTACTTAAAGAACTGCATATATCGGGCGGGTGTATGCATGTGTGTGCATATATACATACATATATATATATATATATATATATATATATATATACATATATATTTATACATATACACACACACACATATATATATATATATATATATATATATATATACACATACATACATACATACATATATTTTATATTTGTGTGTGTGTGCAAATATATATGTATATATATGTGTATATATGTATGTGTATATTTATATATATATATATATATATATATATATATATATATATATACATACAAATATAGAGATACATAAATATATACGTATAGTTCTATACATACATGCATACACTTATGTATATATATGCATATATAGTCACACATACATAAATATATGTATATACATTTTTATACAGATATATATATATATATATATATATATATATATATATATATATATATATATATATATATATATATATATATATATATATATATATATTATGTATGTATAAATGTATGTATATATAAACGTGTGTATGTGAATATGCACATAAATTTATATGCATACACATACACAGAAACAGGCGCATACATAGGAAACATACACCCAGACTTAGGTACATGCGCACGTGCATTAGTATGTGTATATATATATATATACATATATATAATTAGTGGTGTATAGCTAGACACATATAATCTTATAACCTGTACATGTATGTCTGTATAGATATGTAGTGGGGGGGGGACAAAACGAGAGAGACAGAGAAGGAATTGAAAACTACATATAGTTAAAACATACTTAGAGAAAACAAAATTGATACATGTACTTTATCTAAATTGTATGTTTATTAGAAAAAAGTATACCTTACACTTCAAATTATCAAAAAAAACAAAAAAAGAGAGAGGAAAGGTATGTCTGTGTTAGAGAGAAAGAGAGAGAGAGAAGATGACTGCATAGAAACAAAAATTAGACAGATAAAAAATTGTTATGTATGTACTTTATGAAATTGTAGTGTGCACATTTGTGTGTGTGTGTGTATGTGCATGTGCATGTATGCTTGAATGTGTGTGGGTTTGTTGTTATTGTGTGTTTGCATGTGGTTGTATTGTATGTATGCAAAATATACGTTTGCATATTAAGTATGTTTCTATACATTTATGTATGTGTGTATATTTGTATTCATTTATATAAACATATAAGCATAAAGAATATATCGAATAGAAAGAAAATTTGGGAGACTGAGATTGATAGACATACATGTCAATACATACAAAGGAACAGGAATCACTCTTTTTGTAAGCTGGAGACAATATACATGCGCACATATACATGCGCAGCGAAATAGATAGATAGATAGATAGATAGATAGATAGACAGAGACAGAGAGACAGAGAGATACAGAGAGACAGCGATAGATAAATAGATAGATAGATAGATAGATAGATAGATAGATAGATAGATAGATAGATAGACAGGTAAGTAGATAGATAGGTAGATAAATGGATGGATGGATGGATAGATAGATAGATAGATAGATAGATAGATAGATAGATAGATAGGTTTCTTTATTAGCCACACAGGGCTCAACACAGAGGGGACAAAATACAAATGTAGAGTTTTTCTTTTCGAGGGGGTCGAAAACAAAGCAGAAAAAAAACAAAAGTGGGGACAACGATGAAAAAAAAAAAAAAAAAAAAACATCGCAAAACGTTTGGGGTATTTACAAAAAATACGAAAAATACAAAAAATTCCCAATAAATGGGGAGGTTATCCGTGGAAAGAAAAACCTACGAAAAGACCACGGTAACCTCGGTCTTTAGCGTCACAGTTTGTTAAATAAAATTTCTCTGTTTACAAAATTTTAAAACGTTTTATAGAATCATGGTCAAGGTGGCTTCGTCATTTATACGTGCCATTCTTGCTACATGTATCCATCTTTTTTCGAAACATTTGCTAGACAACACTTGCCTCTCTACTCTCACCTTCCTTTTCAAGTGATACTTGAAAAAGTTGATGAGAGATTGACCAGAGAGGAAAGTATTTGTCTCTAATCCTTTCAGACGCGTCCACCAGATGCATTCTTTGGCCATAGCCACAAGTACGATAAATACAGCTCTTCCTTCCCGTTTAAAGGAAGGAGGCGTGACGATATTGACGATAGATTCGGTTGATAAACCGACTCGTCCCACACGCGACAGCAGTCGTTCGACATAAGCCCACAGCTCCGAAATGGTTGGACACTGCACGAGTGCGTGCAGAACGGTTTCATCGCTCTGACCGCATCTCGGGCAGGTCGGCCCCACATTTCGCGAGCCGTGTCTATAGAGCTTATCCCGAACGGGTAGCGCCTCTCGGTAACACTGCCAGGCCAGGGATCTCTGGAAGTTGTCCATAGGTCCCGGCCCGAAAGTCGTCCTGAACAGGCGGGTCAGGTATTCCTCGTCGACGCCCAGGTTCGCCCCGAGATCGTCGTCGTACCTGCCCTCCACTAATCCCCTATAGAATGACTTCGTTGTGATGCAGCCGCTCAAGGTCGACCCGGGACGGCAAAGTTGTTGCAGAGCAACGCGACACTCACGGTGCCATTCGCCATTCCTCGGCCTCTTTTTGATCCACGACTGCAGCTCGGTCATGGAGACGAGCTGCGGGAAAGCGCGTCGCACAAACGGCGACCACACCTGCTCACCGTCGTCTACGTAGAGCCGGAGATGTCGCAGTCTCAGCGCATGTCTGCGCATCATCAACCACGGCATGCCCAGCCCTCCTTTCAGCGGGTGTTGGCAACAAACGGATCGCCTCACCATCGGAACGCTTCCTTTCCACAAAAAGCGGAAGAGGATGCGCTCCATTTCGGTGATGGCGCGATCGGGACAAGGCACGACGGTCAGGCGGTATTCGATGACGGACGCGATGTACGCGTTCGCCACCTCCGCCCGACCTTTTAGGGACAGCTTCCTCTCGGACCATTGCCGGCAGAGAGTGGCCACCCTACTCGTTATCTCGTCCCAGTCCTTCTCCGTTTGCAGGTCCGGACCGAACCAGACTCCGAGCAACTTGACCGGACCGTCCGTCCAGCGTCCCACTACTGAGGCGCTGCCGGACGGTTTGGGCTTGCTTCTCCAGGTGCCGAGCAGCAAACCCACCGACTTATCCCGGTTGATTTTCGCTCCCGTCACCGCTTCGTAGTCTTTCAGCGTCTCGCCGACAAGCTCGATGTGCTCGTGGCTAGACGCTATGACGGTGACGTCGTCCGCGTATGCCGACACGCTCGTCCCGCACCCCAGTTCTCGCGGGATGCCCCTCAGCGTCGCCAGCTTCCGCAGTAGTGGCTCGAGAGTCAATACGTACAGGAGCGGCGACAGGGGGCATCCCTGACGAACCGAACGTGCAATGTCGAAGGGTACCGATAGACGTCCATTGACGCGAACAACCGAACGGATGCCTGTGTACAAGGCAGCCATCCAGCCGCGGAAAACGGGACCGAAGCCGGCCGCTTCGAGGACGGCCTCCAAGTATCGATGGTCTACCCTATCGAAAGCTTTCGATTGATCCAAATTGATCAGGGCCCCACCCATGCCAGGTTCCTTAACTACCCTCTCTATGATGTAGCGCATCAGATGGAGGTTGTCATGGATGCTCCGGCCCGGCACGGCGCACGTCTGCTCCGTGCCGACCAGTTTCTCGATGACAAGCGCCAACCGCTTGGCTAACACCTTGGCCAAAATTTTCATGTCTGCATTGAGCAGAGTGATGGGCCTAAAGTTATCTATGGCGTCCCCCTTGTTTGGATCTTTCTTCAGCAGCGTTACCGCTCCTCGGCTCACAAAACCGGGAATGCTCCCGTTCTGCTGCCAGTTGCAGTACACGACCGCCAAGACTTCTCCAAACAAGTCTGGCATACAGTTGTAAAGCTCGTAGGGCAGACCATCCAAACCCGGAGATTTGTCCGTCGAGCAACCCGCCATCGCGTCCCTCACCTCCTCCGCCGTGATGACCCCTTCGCAGCACTCCGCCTCTCTTGCCGAGAGTCGTGGCAAGCTGTGCAGGTAGGCACTAAAGTCCACCCTGCCTTCTCGCTCGCCACTCCTCCCGAACAGTCGGGCAAAATGCCGCTGAAACGCCTCGCACATCTTGCTCGGCTCGAGCAATTCGCGCCCCTGTTTGTCTGCCAGAGACCGGATGGTGGCTCTGTTACCCCGCTGCGCCTCCGCCACCCGGGCCTCTCGTGCGGCTCCAACACCTTCATTCCTCAGAGCACGCATCCTTGCCCTGACAGCACACCCTTCGTGTTTAGCATTGAAGTGTTGGTCGAGGGCCAACCTCGCCGCTAAAACGTCGGATGCGATGCCACTTCGCAATGCCTCTTCTAACTTTATCACTAGCTCCCCCTCTTCTCTGTTCCTCTCTACAGCTAGTGCCCTGCTATACCTTATTGCTTCCGCCCTCACTGCTCTCTTGAGGGCAAACCACCATTTGTTGTTGACGATGGCTCCCGTCAAAGCCCTCTTTACTAACGTGCTAATCCGGTCTCTGAAAACCTGTCATGACGGGAAAGACGCGTTTAGTTTCCAGTAACCGGGACCCTGCCTATGTGCCTTATCTAAGTCTAGCGTACACGTCACAAGTTTGTGATCCGTGTAGCTGACTATGTGGAACTGTGGACATCCTAAACTATCTCTATCTCTTGTCCTACACACTATCCTATCTAGATACGATCTCGACGACCCAATGCGGTTGCTCCAAGTCCACGTTGGCACATTTGGGTGGTCGAGTCGGTACCTGTCAGACAACTGGAAGCGTCTGAGCAGGTCTATGAGGCCTTTGCATCCCCTTCTACTTTTGTCACTCCCCACGTAGTCTAGATGCGTGTCCAAGGTAGCATTCCAATCCCCCACTAAAAGTAAGGGACGAGACGTTCCCAGGAATACTTCTAGACGTCGAAAGAAGTCTGACCGACCTGTTAAAGGAGGCACATAAACTGCCAGCGACCGAAAAGCGCCTCCATCGCTGCCGTCCACATCTAGGACAACCAGTCTACCCTCCGGGTCCGTAAATATCGTCTTTACTTGGAGATCCAGACTCTTGCGAAAAAGAACCGCCGTGCCACTACCGCCCATCCTCGTCAGACAGGGAGAAAAATAAATGTTAAACTGTCCGCCAAACATGGACTTTAGGGCCCGCGGTTCATGGAGTCTGGTCTCACTAATGGCTATGATATCCAAATTGTGTGACTTGATGTCATTTAAGAGGTACCCTTGTTTCCAAGGGGACCCTAAGCCACGCACATTCACACAACCAATCTTCACCATGATTCTATTTATACGTGTGCTTTAAAGCACAAAACAAAAGAACAGAGTGTTACTTGCCGTTAGAAAGTTTTGTTTCCTCCTTGGATTTTTCACCAAGGAGGCTATTGTACAATTTCTTGCACAAATATTTCTGGAATCCCCCTACCGAGTTGGGGTAGAGGGATTTTATTGTGTTGTGTAATGCTGGTGTTACATGAATAATTTTAATGTGTTTTGGCGGTGTTGTACGTGGGTGGTTGTTGGTTTTGATATCGTTATTTGTGATGTTTGTTTTAGAGTTGATGTAATTCATCAACTCTGTGTTTGTACTGTCTATTGCTGTTAGCATTGTTTTTTTTATATTACTATTGGTGTTAGTAGTATTTTCGGGAGATGTGAATCTCCCTGCTTTGTTTGTGTTTGCATTTTGTTTTGTTTTCTTCTTACTGCGCTTCCTCTTTCCTTTCGTAGCTATTTTCCACTCCTCCCCACTCTCTTCATCGGATGATGGGAGATCTGAGGAGTCAGAAAGAGGTAACGGCAAATTTTGTGCGTCTGTGTGTGTTTCTGTGAATGTTTGTGTTGCTGTTTTTATTGATGTTGGCTCCTTGTTATTTATGTGTGGTGTATGTGATATGGGGGAGGGAGAGGCAGTCTTGGAATTTTCTTTTTTTTCTTCTGTTTTTGCAGTTTCTGTTGTCTTTTCTGTTGTGGTTATTGCTGATATTTCTGTTGTTGTTTTTTGCGTTGCTGGTGGTGTTGGTAGTAAGGTTTTTCTGTTGGGGGTATTTGGTAGTTGCTTCTGTTGTTGTTGTTGTTGTTGTTGTTTTTGTTTAGCGGCCAGAGGGCAGTCCTTTTTCAGATGTGCTTCGCTGTTGCATAGGTAACAGCGAGGTCGCCTGCCCTCTACCACCACATACAGCTTGTGGTCCTCTGCCAATCTAATGTTTGGAGGAATTTTCTGTGAAGCCTCCTCCGTGATGTGGAGAAGGATTTCCAGATTTTTCCCTCCCCAGTTCTTTTCCTCTCCGACCGTAATCTCCAAAATATTTGCCTCCTCCATTTCCAGGCACACGGCCGATATCAGCCATTGGGTGTCCACCTCCGATGGCACATTTTTTATCATAACTTTGGTCACTCTCTGTCCTAGATAACTCGGTATCATTACCAAGTCATCTGTGCGGAGAGAGAGTGTCGAAAATTGTTTAGCTAAATTTTCATCCAGAAACCTTACTTGCACCGTTCCGAATTTCCTTCCCCAGGTGACATGATTCTGATAAGGCCAAATTTTTCTAAGACAAACTTCAATTTTATCTGTGCTAACATTTTCTACACGTCTGGTTTTTGTGTTTACCAGTTTATAAATGATGCACTTTTTGTTTTTCATTTCTATAATATCTTTTGGGATGTTAATTCTGACATCATCTCCTTCTTTCGTAAGAAGGGATTTTGTGTCTTTTATTTGTTTTTGTGTGAATGTCACTGTTGTTCTTTTTTCCTTTAGAGCATTTGCGAAATTTGTTTTTGTTGTGCTGGCGGACATGTTCTTCTGGATATTTTTGTTTATGTTGGTGTATGTACTGCCTGGTTCAAAGGTGGTGGTAGTGGCAGCAGAGTTTGTTGAACAGGTGATGGTGTCATTGCTGACGGCCGATAACTTTACTTCCTTGTTGTTGCTGCTGTTGTTGTTGTTGTCGTTGTTGCTGTTGTTGTTGTTGTTGTTGTTGTCGTTGGTGGTGATGATGGCGTCAGCAGCAGTGGTGCTTACGTCAGAGACATTTGTGACGGTTTTCACGCATGGTTTTGTAACCTTGGTTACAGTTTTGTTTTTGTTGTTGGTGTTGGTGGTGTTGGTGGTGGTGGTGGTGGTGAGAGGGCTGTTAGTAGCTGTACTCACAGTCTTTGTGACGTTTATAGCAACTGCGTTCCTGTCACTGCATGCGCACGCGCTATTCTGTTCTTTTTTCTCTTCTGGCATCTGAAGCCTCGGGAAATGCTTGTCAAAAGAACAAGACAAGCGTTCCAAAATTATGTTTCTCGACATTTTTCAAATGTCAAGAAGGAAATTTTTGTATTTTGCTAGGGCCGAAACTGCCCCTGGGGGTCAATTCCTGCCCTTGAAAATACACACAAATGAAGCCTAGGTGCTTCGCAACAAAATTATTTAAAAATTCCAACAAAATGTGGACAGTAAAAGGTCAAATAAACGTTTACCTTCGCAGCCGATGTGACAGCACGTCCGTGAGAAGAGATAGATAGATAGATAGATAGATAGATAGACAGACAGACAGACTGATATGAATCAGAGCGTACATGTGTATATGGACATATAAAGAAATGTTTATGTACGCATATAAAATTCCATAAGATTAAAAATATGTGCATAATATTATATATTCACCGTGTCCCATGCACACACACACACACACACACACACACACACACACACACACACACACACACACACACACACACACATGTGTATGTAGTATATATATATATATATATATATATATAATCAAAATAAGCAACAAGGATATCCAGAGGTAATGCAGTACGATTGTTTCAAGCGACTCCATTTAATTGAACAATGCAATCATTACATCAGTTTAAATGCAGAGCAATCTCAGCTGCATGAATACATAGAATTTAATTAAATTAAAAGTATGCAGCTGAGGATTGCTGCATTTAAATTGATGTAATGATTGCATTGTTCAATTAAATGGAGTCGCTTGAAACGATCGTACTGCATTACCTCTGGATATCCTTGCTGCTTATTTTGATTTTATTCACCTTATTTTGAAATTGTTTGGATAATACTGTACTAAATTCCAGTGCCTCGACTTTAGTACCATATTCATCTGAATCTATATATATATATATATATATATATATATATATATATATATATATATATATATATATATATATATATATATATATAATTTAGAGAAAAGAACTACAATTCTTGGACTCATCCATGAAAATCCAGTCACATATAGAGAAATTTAATATGTGACTGTGGATTTTCATGGATGAGTTCAAGAATTGTGGTTCTTTTCTCTAAATTATATATTTATATATCACATATTGTGAAACTTAATTTAATTTTAATTTTGATAAATTAAATTAAATTGAATTTTTACCTGTAAATTTGGATTTTTATCCCTAATATTATTATCATTATATATATATATAATAAGAGTGGGTTGTTCGAATTTTACAAACAAAAGGCAGAAATATATGTCACTAAAGCGCCCTCATTCATTTTAGTGATGTGTGTACCATGCATATGAACGCAGTTCTTGAAGACAATACACTAATTTTGCTGTTCTATATTTATTATTTTTGGCTTGTATTGTCTTGTAATTGCTTGCATATGAGTTACTAGCTTAAAAGTCACCCAATAAGATGGCATTTAAGCTAGTATATAGCTTTTAAGCAACTGACCCTGAATGGGAAGATCTCTAAACAGATATCTGACTTGTTTCACAGAATTTATTGCAATTGCTTCTTCCAGAGTCATATCCCAATGATGATTATATTCGTCGCCAAAAAATCATGTAAAAAATCACCAAATCAATCACAGTAATGAAAATATAGGAATCCAAAATTTCAGGATTGCAGGTGCAATTTACTCACGGAGTTGGCCTTTACATTATAAAAATTGTTATCGCACAAAAAAAAATTGTCACAAAAAAATCACAGAAAAAAATTGCCAAAAACAATCACAGTAATGAAAATTTAAGAATTCAAATTAGGAATTCAAAATTTAAGGATTGTGTCTGGATTCAGCCTGGGATGTTTTTAATTTACTCATGGAGTCAGCCTGAGTCCAAAATGGTATGATATATTAGTCTACAGCTTCTTGGAGTAAAGTTGAAAAAGTGTGATGCACTTACACACTGACATTCACATGTATTATATTATTATATAGCATTAAGGAGGTGAGCTGGCAGAAGTGTTAGCACACCGGGCGAAATGCTTCATGATATTTTGTCTGTTATTAGGGTTTTAAGTTCGAATTCCACCAAAGTTGACTTTGTCTTTCATCCTCTCTGGGTCAATAAAATTAGTACCAGTTATTTACTGGTGTCAATGTAATTGATTTAATCCTTTCCCCAAAAAATATGAGGCCTTGTACTTCCAGTAGAAAGGATTTATTAAAGTTGAAAAAGTGTGACACACTGACATTCACATCTATTATACTAGATATGTTTAATTTTGAAGAAACTTTATTTCAATTAAAATGTATCTTATATATTTATGTGTGTGTGTGTGTGTGTGTGTGTGTGTGTATGTATATGTATTAAAGAAAGCAAAAAAAATAAAAGAAAAATCACAGTGTTCAGTATGTTGGCAACAGGATATTTTTGTCAAAGAGACATGGTTAAACAAAGTTGTACATCATCTCCCTCTTTCTCTCACATACCCACTCTTTCTCACTTTTGTTATTACTCCTACTGCCACCATCAACACTACCACTTTTAATAAAACATCATCAACTCTCCCTAAATTTCATTGTCTCTCTTTCTCTCCCTCTCTTTTTTTCTCTCTCTCTGTTTGTCTTCGCCACCTCCCTCACTATCTCTATGCCTACTATTACTCTCACCCCATCATGAGGAATAGTAGGAGTGTCATTGAATAGTGAGGGAGGGGGTCTGAGTGTGACACATTGACACACAGAAATTAGTTTTCGCATTTATTATATTAGATGTAATTTATCCATGTACATATACATACTGCTCTATCTTATATGCTGTATACCTTTTGTGATTCTCAATACATGTTGACTGTGTATAGATTATATATTCTATGCTACTGTATAGGTACTTTTTACTATTCAATATTCTATTTTCATTAGTGAAACTCTGTGTCTGCCTTCTCTGCCTATTTTCTTAGGTCATCATGATTATCTTCCTTCATTCCCTATCTCTATTCAATTGGTTTTTTTCCCTTACAATTGTTATCTCTCCTCAAAGTTTATTAGTTTCTTTACACACTTTATCTAATTCCTCCATTTTAACTTGTATTGTCCATCATCCCACCATCTCTGCCTCTTCAGTTCTCACCTAATTCAACTGACCTGGCCTTTATCATTTCCTTCCTACTCCACTTACCTGGCCCTTGCTGCAAACTCATACTAATATTCATCTTTATTTTATTTCCTCCCACATCACTCATCTTCCACACCACATCTCTCACAACATACAGGTTCACTCATCTCTTTCTCCCCAAATCCACCATTCTGCATTATCACTCTTTCATTTCAATTCTCAGTTTTCTTTTCACAAACAATAATAGCTTGCATTTTCTTTCTCTCTAAAGAAAACAAATTAACTCACTGTAAATTTATTATTTCCATGACCATCTAAAAAGCATGGGCATGAACTTCGTATTTCTTTAGTCAATCATTGATTAATAATGTCACACTATAAATGCAGTTTGTACATGCAACATATAAGTGCAGTATATATAATCATACTGAACATGTCCTCAAATCGAGTTGCCCACTAAGCACATCCATTTCCACTTATATATGTATGTATATATGTGTGTACATATATGATTATGTACGGTTAGTCTACATTACTCTGTAAGGAGTATAGGGCCAGTTTCCTGGCATATATATCATCATCATCATCATCATCATTTAACATCTGTTGTCCATGCTGGCATGAGTTGGACGGTTTGTCTAGGGCTGGTAAGCCAGAAGGCTGCACCAGACTCCAGTCTGATTTGGCATGGTCCTCTACGGTTGGATGTCCTTCCTAACTCTGAGATTGTAATGGGTGCATTTTATATATATATATGTGTGTGTGTGTGTGTGTGTGTGTGTGTGTGTGTGTGTGTGTGTGTGTGTGTGTGTGTGTGTGTGCAGGGTGTGGTGAATGAATTGTTGTCTAAATTACGCAAAGAGGAAAATAACATTGACATTTCAATTTTAATATCTTGAAGTATTAAAGAGAAAATATATTCAATAAAATCGCCATTGGTATATATATATATATATATATATATATACAATACACACACACACATCTTCCAGATCCACTCGCAAAATTTTGGTTGGCGAGTGGCTAAAGTAGAAAGTAGTTGCTCAAGGTATCATGTTCTGGGACTGAACCCAGAAGCATGTGGTTGAAAAGCAAATTTCTTACTGCACAAACACGCCTCCATCTATTAGAGAAACGTTGATAATAAAGTCTACTGAGTGCAAACAAATCCAATGCAGTCTTTTATAGCAACCCCTCATGATAAGAATGTTGGTAAGGAAGATTGAATGTGAGTGAATCCAGTGCTATCCATCATTACACAGGCAACATTATAAAGTGAATAGGAGAGAGACTGAGTGTCAGAGATATAAAAAGATCAGAGAGGTACAAATACCATTTCTAGTTACATGGTTTAGGAGAGTTTC
Source organism: Octopus bimaculoides (assembly GCF_046866305.1). Taxonomy (NCBI): domain Eukaryota; kingdom Metazoa; phylum Mollusca; class Cephalopoda; order Octopoda; family Octopodidae; genus Octopus; species Octopus bimaculoides. The sequence goes on along the minus strand of NC_142937.1, from coordinate 74,610,096 downwards.
ATTGACAGGCAGCAAAACACAGTGAGGAGAAGAGGGAGTAGATGATATAGATGAGTGGCAGGAGGAGGAGAAGATATTGAAGAAGTGAGGAAGAGAACAGATATGGGCTTAACAAGGACTCGAGTGCAGAGTAGGTTATTTCTCCTAGTGTCTATTTCTGCCATCCTTTTAATATCTGTTTCATGATCTTTGCATGAAAGGGGGAGTAGTAGTTGTGGTGGTGGTGGTAGACAGGAGGCTTCTTCTGCAATGTGTGGTTGCCAATCATTACAGTTTTTATCGTCTTCTGGTAAAGAAGAGGGATCCCAAGATCAATCTTCACTACTTACTCTTACATTGTTCATCTCCCACACTATTTACATTGCATTTTCTCCCCTTCTCTGTCTCTCTCACTCTGTCTCTCTCTCTCTCTCTCTCTCTCTCTCTCTCTCTTTCTCTCACTCTCTCTGTATATACCACTCTACTCTTTTACCTTTTTTTTTCAAATATAGTATTATATACATACTCACACACATGAGAAAAGGAAGGAAGAGAGATGTAAAGATGTACACATACCACATATTCTCTAGCATTCAAAAGGATGTACTCAAAGAGAAGATACATAAATACATACAATAGCAAACACTATGTATGTATTTTTATGTATATACATTATTGCATAGTATACCCGTATGTAAACATACTGAACACAAGAGATTTATCATTGTTTAAATATGAGGTTTAAATATAGTCTAAAAATCGAATAATTCAAGTTCAAAGGTCAAGCTTAAATTTTGAATACATAAAGTGCTCTCTATATATATGTGTATGTATATATATATATGTGTATACACACACACACATACATATATTACATATGTTGGCATAAATGTATGTCCATGCCTGTGCGTGTATGGTCAATGTATAATCACTCATATAGAGAAACAATATATACATCTTTTTATATATATATATATATATATATATAGTGAGACAGACAGACAGAAAGAGAGAAAGACATGCATATACATACGCATGTATACACATACACTTAAACACATAACTTAATCAAATCCAGCCAATTTTTGTTCCTGTCTAATCAATTTATAACAGTCTATGGTTTTACAGGGTATAAAAGAGAGGCATTTTTATTCTACATATGTATGAGAGTTTGTGAATGTGTCTGTGTATGTATAAGTTTGTCTTTGTGTATCTATGTGTGTATGTATATGTGTGTATGTGTTTTTAATAGAACTAATATAGCCTAAACTAGTGCAATTTTTAAAAACTCATAACATGGTCACAAAAGCACAAAATTCAAATGTATTTGTAATGCCATTGTTGGCACTCCGTCGCTTAAGATGTCGAGGGTTCCAGTTGATCCGATCAACGGAACAGCCTGCTCATGAAATTAATGTGCAGGTGGCTGAGCACTCCACAGACACGTGTACCCTTAACGTAGTTCTCGGGGATATTCAGCGTGACACACTGTGACAAGGCTGACCCTTTGAATTACAGGCACAACAGAAACAGGAAGTAAGAGTGAGAGAAAGTTGTGGTGGAAGAGTACAGCAGGGTTCGCCACCATCCCCTGCCGGAGCCTCGTGGAGCTTTTAGGTGTTTTCACTCAATAAACACTCACAATGTCCAATCTGGGAATCGAAACTGCGATCCTATGACCGCGAGTCCGCTGCCCTAATCACTGGGCCATTGCGCCTCCACAGTAATACCATAGATATGACCAAAACATCAAAGAACCAAATTATGATCATCCAACTCAAACTATACAACTACTTTATGCTTTGTCTTTTATCGTTTACTTGTGTCAGTCATTGGACTGCAGCCATGCTGAGGCACTACCTTGAAAAATGTTTCGTCAAATGATATTAACCCCAGTACTTATCTATTTTTCTGTTTTGTTAAGCCTGGTACTTTATTCTATCAGACTCGTTTGCCAAATTGCTAAGCTATGCAGATGTAAACCAACCAACACCAGTTGTCAAGTGGTGGTGGTGGTGGTGGACAAACACAGATACAAAGACACGTACACACATGCATGCATGTACACACACACACATGCACGCACACTCACACACCCATACACATGCACATACACACACACATATAAACACACACATATCTATCTATCTCACTCTCTGACTTATATATATATATATATATATATATATATATCACTATTTTCCTCTCGTTCTGGTCTAATGACCTTCCATGTTTGTTTTCGTTTGTTTGGTTCCCTTGTATGTCTTCACTGTCATGTTTTTTTCCCAACTTTGACCCTCCATAAATCCTAAATTCTATTTTAGAATTTATCTTTAGAATTTATGGACGCAACTGTCTTTAATGATTCATATTGTCATTGAAGGCTCAAAATGAGGAGTAGATAGACACCTGACAACTGATGAAGGGTCTTTCTCTATGTTTAATTGTCCTGTTTTTCATTTTTTTCCTCGTTTACGTATCTAACTCTTTTGTTTATGTTTTTCATATTATTTGCACCGTTGGTGATGTCCTGTACCCAAATATGCATGTATATATATATATATATATATATATATATATATATATATATTATATTATATTATTTACTATATATATATATATATATATATATATATATATACATATGCATGTATATACATATGTATGTGTATTAATATATATATATACATACATATCTATGAGAGGTTTTGGTATCCAGAAGACCCAAAAGGTAGCTAAGGCTATGTAAGTGCTATGGAAGGACCGCTGTTAGATGCCCGGTTCAACAATAGTATAAGTGAGAAGTCTGATGCAGGTCGTGTGTGAATGTGTATGTGTTAAATAAAATGAGATAACAAGGCCAAGGCAGTGGGATATTTCTAGGACATTTATAAAGAGAAAGGTAGTCTCACAACTGTTTCAGTGATATAAAAGATATCCCATCATCAGAGATGATATGAGAGAGTTTGAATAGAAAGAAATAGTAGAGTTCATTATATAAGAAGTTATTTTGGAAAGGGAGAGAGACAGGAAGTATAAAGGGAAATATGAGAATAAAAATATATGTTGGATGTTAGAGTTGCTATATCATCATCATCATCAACATCGTTTAACGTCCGTTTTCCATGCTAGCATGGATTGGATGGTTCAACTGGGGTCTGGGAAACCAGGAGGCTGCACGAGGCTCCAGTCTGATCTGGCAGTGTTTCTACAGCTGGATGCCCTTCCTAACACCAACCATTCCGTGAGTATAGTGGGTGCTTTTTACGTGCAACAGGCACAGGGGCCAGAAGAGGCTGGCAACAGCCACAATCGGTTGGTACTTTTCACGTGCCACCAGCATGGGTATCACAACTACAATTTCCATTTGATTTTCATTTTGAT
>NC_142937.1:74596733-74601733 GCF_046866305.1 Octopus bimaculoides | reverse complement strand
CATTTGGTTTAACTCTTTAGCATTCATATTATTCTATCAAATGCAATGCCTATTTATTCACATTGTTTTCAATTAATCAAACTTTATCTCATAGCTTTGAGATTTTGATGATGTGATTGCCTATTTTTAGGATGATATTGTAGGGTAGGTGTGAGAGGTCAGATCTGGCTGGTTTAAACATAGCAGCGATCTTTGAGAATGGTAGAAACATCTAGCCCAGAGTTGCAGCATCTAACTCAAGAAAGCTTGTATTGTCATGTGGGAGTTTTGCTGCTTACATTGGTGAGTGGCCTTAGGCAGCTTTGGTGTCGTGATGGAAAGAGCCTAAACACCTGCTGAGCTATTTCATCCCCTGATGTGACATCAACTTCTACATTTGAAGAGGGAACACAGCAGCACCCTCAGCACATAAGTGCTTACCCTAAAAAGGCATAGGCTAGTATAAACACCTGTCAGTTATGCATACATTGGATAATGTAAACATGAGTCAATGCATGGCACTTAACATATATACTGTCTCAGGGTGGTGGATTGATAAAAATAAGTATTAACAAAAATGTCTTACTGTAGTTATTTTGGTTGCTTAGATTCTGAGTTCAAATCCTACCAAGATCAATTTTGCTTTTTATCTGTTTAAGGTCAATAAAATAAAATACTAGAGTAGTTCCTTCTTGAGCCCTATGGACACATAAGGGTCAGTTTCCCAGTTTCCATTGTGCATATAAATTTACCCCTGGGACAGGACATTGGTCTGTCACAGGATTACTCATTTTTGCCAGGTGAGTGGACTGAGCCAATGTGAAATGAAGAATTTTGGTCAAGAACACAACGTGTTGCCTGGTCCAAGAATTGAAACCATAATCTTACAGTCATGTGTCCACAATCAACTAATGCTCTCCAAAATATTTCTGACCTTGTGTAGCATATTAGAAATAACCATGTACACATTGAGTAATACAAACACATGACTCCACACTTTATATACATACTTTGATTAATATACGCATACACCAATACGTGTTCATTGTATATAACTAGCTTAAAAGCCTTGTTTCTGCAGAGGGCTAATTTAGCCTGTGGCCCAAAGCTACAGGGAGTAATAATAATAAAGCATTTATTGGTACCCTACTAATATGGTATTACTTTAAATTCAGTTTAAATGAAAAACTTGTAAGTTCACAAATTTTTTAAAGTTCTTTTAAAATTAGAATTTTCAACCGTTAGCATATAACAAATCTTCATCCAGACCTGATTCCAGTCATGGATGTTCAAGAACAAAATGAAGGCAGATTTTCAATTCCAGGGTCATTCTGATTCCAAAAAGGTATTGTATATCTATGTAGAGCAAATTTAGACTGAGATAGGAGTGGTTGGCGTTAGGAAGGGCATCCAGCTGTAGAAACTCTGCCAAATCAGATTGGAGCCTGGTGTAGCCATCTGGTTCGCCAGTCCTCAGTCAAATCGTTCAACCCATGCTAGCATGGAAATCGGACGTTAAACGATGATGATGATGATGATGATGATGATGATGATGATGATGATACAGGTCTCCTAGATGGATAGAAAGACAGAATTTTGTGTTTATTATTGTAGAAGTAACTAGTTTTTCCACCAGTTTCAATGATGAGCTTTCCAGTTGTTTGATGAGGAAAATTACTTATTCATTGACATATAATGTAAGTGGCTGAATATCTCTGAATATCATACATTCCTTTAACACACCTCTGACACAGAATAAGCGTAACCACATGTCACAAAGCTGGCCTTTAAAATTACAAGTACAGGCCATCCAACTGGCTTCCACTGTTTGTCTTCACTGAACTTCAATTATAACTTTGAGTTGACTCAAGAACATACCAAAAGCTATTTGCTCAGGATGTTTCACAGTAGAACCAAACCCAGACTCTTGCATTTGTGAAATACCTATGTTTATGAAGCAAATTCATTAAAGTCAGCTTCAGTGGAATTTGAGCTCAGATGAAATGCCTGTGTGCTAACAATTCTGCCAGTTCGCAGCCTTTATATAGTATATAATATATTACTTGTTACTTACATGACTTACAATCAATACTTTGATATATCTAATTTTTTTCTATTAAAATTCAAATTATTCGATTGATATTATAAGGTTTTTGCTTCATTTTGAGTGAGTATTCTTTTTAATGAAGATGTAATGTAGTAATATCCTCTTTAATATTTATTGGAATTAACATTTATTACCTACGCAATATGTAAAATATCATGGTTTTGTTATGTTCTTGTCATTTATTCGTTGCTGTTTGAATTCATGACTGTGGGGTGAGGAGAACGTGGAGGTGGGTGATGGATGTATTAAAAACCATAATGTAACTGATTAATTCAGAATATGAATATCATTGTTTTGAGAAAATCGTGATGATGATGATGATGATGATGATGATGATGATGATGATTGTGATGTGATGATGATGTAGTGATGATAAGAATGATGATAGAGAGAGATGAGGAGGAGGAGGAGGAGGAGGAGGGGAGGAGGAGGTGGAGGGGAGGAAGAGGAGGAAGAGGAGGAAGATGACGAAGTGGAGGAAAGAGAGGATGACATCAACGACAACAATGATGGAGAGGATGATGACAATGAGGATGATAGGGGTGATGATGACAACAATGACACTAGCAATGATGCTGATAAGAGTGAGGAGGAGGAGGAGGAGGAGGAGTGAGGAAGAGGAGGAGGAGTGAGGAAGAGGAGGAGGAGGAGGGGGAGGAAGAGGAGGAGGAAGAGGAGGAGGAAGAGGAGGAGGAAGAGGAGGAGGAAGAGGAGGAGGAAGAGGAGGAGGAGGAGGAGAAGGAGGAGGAGGAGGAGGAGTGAGGAAAAGGAGGAGGAGGAGTGAGGAAGATGAGGAGGAGGAGGAGGAGGAGGAGTGAGGACGATGAGGAGGAGGAGGAGGAGGAGGAGGAGTGAGGACGATGAGGAGGAGGAGGAGGAGCAGGAGTGAGGACGATGAGGAGGAGGAGGAGGAGGAGGAGTGAGGAAGATGATGAGTGAGGAAGATGATGATGAGGAGGAGGAGGAGGAGGAGGAGGAGGAGTGAGGAAGATGAGGAGTGAGGAAGATGAGGAGGAGGAGGAGGAGGAGGAGTGAGGAAGATGAGGAGGAGGAGGAGGAGGAGGAGTGAGGAAGATGAGGAGTGAGGAAGATGAGGAGGAGGAGGAGGAGGAGTGAGGAAGATGAGGAGGAGGAGGAGGAGGAGGAGGAGTGAGGAAGATGAGGAGTGAGGAAGAGGAGGAGGAGGAGGAGGAGGAGTGAGGAAGAGGAGGAGGGGAGGAAGAGGAGGAGGGGAGGAGGGGAGGAGGAGAAGGGAGATGAGGAGAAGAGAGAGGAGGGGAGGATAAGAATGATGATAGAGAGAGATGAGGAGGGGAGGAGGAGGGGAGGAGGAGGGGAGGAGGAGGGGAGGAGGAGGGGAGGAGGAGGGGAGGAGGAGGGGAGGAGGAGGAGGGGAGGAGGAGGGGAGGAGGAGGGGAGGAAGAGGAGGAAGAGGAGGAAGATGATGAAGTGGAGGAAAGAGAGGATGACATCAACGACAACAATGATGGAGAGGATGATGACAATGAGGATGATAGGGGTGATGATGACAACAATGAGGAGGAGGAGAAGGGAGATAAGGAGAAGGGAAATGACAAGAAGGGAGATGAGGAGAAGGGAGATGAGGAGAAGAGAGAGGAGGGGAGGAGGGAGAGGGGGATGTGGATGGGGAGGGGAGGGGAGGGAGAGGGGGATCTGGAAGGGAGCTGAGGGTGTGGAGGGGGGAGGCAGAGCTGGGGAAGGAGGGGGAGGATTTGATTTGATTTGATTTTTTTTTATTGTTATTCACCTTTTCCCTTTTACTTGTTTCAGTCATTGAACTGCAGCCACCTTGTGGTACCACACTTTCAAGGATTTTAATTGAATGAATCAACTCCAATTTTAACCACCAGCTTAATAATATGGCCAAGTGATTTTACAAAATTCTTCGTAATTTTCAAAATTAATTTAAACAAGTGCAATATATTTCAACAGAGTTGATCTAAATTAAAGCTTCACATCAACATTTCATGTTAATTTATATTACAAACATTAGCTTAATTATGGCCAAGTGATTTTACTAAATTTATTGTAACTTTTAAAATTAAGTTAACCCATTTAATCCAACAGTCCTATAAATAGGACACTAAATGAGAACATTAAATAAGCTATATCACATTGTCTCAGTGTCCTGTTTATAGGACACCGAGTATTTCTATTTCTACTTGCAGTAAAGGAGTTTTAATAATTAATTTTTTCATTTTAATCTGTTTTCAATCATTTGTAAAAATTTAAAAGTAATATTCAGAAATTTAAGCATCCAGGACTTAATGGGTTTCAACAGAAATGTGATAATAAAAGTTATAATCTGACTCCTTTGATATATATATGTATATATATATATATATATATATATATATATATACAATTGCAGCGTGGAAGGTGTTTATAAGCCATTTAAAATAACACACAAAAGCCGTCAGATTCACTTCAACATTTAAATTTAATTTGTCAAAATATTTTCATCACTTTGAGATCGCGACCTGTTCACTGACAAAATTGTGCTGCACAATTTTGTCAGTGAACAGGTCGTGGTCTCAAAGTGACGAAAATATTTTGACAAATTAAATTTAAATGTTGAAGTGAATCTGAGGGCTTTTGTGTGTTATTTTAAATGGCTTATAAACACCTTCCACAATGCAATTGTTTTCGTTCCAGCACACGATCTCAGATCAGGTCACTTGCTATGTAAGTACATCTCCGTAATATATATATATATATATATATATATATATATATTTATTAATATTTCTAAGTCTCAATTTTGGGACTGCCATGTTGGCTTGGCGATAACTATATATATATATATATATATATATATATATAAAATGCCTCGATATGCAGGGTAATTTGTTCACCGAGCCTGCTTGTAAGGTGAAATATCATAAGGCAGAGC
>NC_142937.1:74541733-74584233 GCF_046866305.1 Octopus bimaculoides | reverse complement strand
TTTTTAATTTTACATTCTTGTAACTTAGCAGTTCAGCATATAAAGAGATTGATAGAACAAGCACCAAACTTAAACATATACACTGAGGTCAATCTGATTGATTAACTAAGACTCCAATATGATAAAACATATTTCACCATGAATTTCTTTCCCTATGGTGGTGAGCTCGTAGAATCATTAGCACACCGGGGCAAAATGCTTTGCGGCATTTGTCCATTTTTATGTTCTGAGTTCAAATTCTGCCAATGCTGACTTTGCTTTTTGTCCTTTCAGGGTCAACGAAATAAGTACCAGTTGAGTATTGGGGGTCAATGTAATTGACTTCTTTCCTTCCCTGCAACCCTGGCCTTCTACCAAAATTGGAAACCATGAAATTCTTTCTCTCACAGAAGAAGAATATTGAAAGCTTAATATAAGTACTTAGAGTCGAGTACTTAATGGCAAATATATTTTACAAGTAAGAAAGAGCAAACACCAGAGAATGCAGCAAATTCCAGAAAGAAAGTAATGGTGCCAAGAGAGTGACATATTTACATTTTTGAAAACGTTCAGAACAAGACCAGAAGAAAATTTTGAAGCAGAAAAAATTTGACAGTGAGAACAAGACAGAAAAGTTTCCTAAGAGTAGAACAGTAATTGAAAAGGAGTTGGTAAATAACATTTTATTTGTTTATCTATTTATTTATTTTCAGGGAGAAATAGGTTAAAAGGACTAATATAAATGATGACTAATCCTTATAAATTCTCTGAGGTAGGGTAACATGTAGAGCAGTGCTTTTCAAACTATCTACTGTAGCATACCAGCAGTTTTTTTTCCCAATGGGCCAAGTACTGGTAATATTTCTTAGTAACATTAATTTATACCAGAAACAATATATTTAATGTTTCGTTTTGGGATCTGGTTTGCAAGATTTTTTATGTGATCTCGTGTGTTGAAGCATATTCTGTTGTGTCTGGGGAGAGTCATTTTCTTATTGTGCCTTATAATTTAACACACACATCGTTAAAATTTCCGTTAAAAAAAAAAAAGAAGAAATAAGTGGAAATTTTAACGGTGAGTGTGTTAAATTTTAAGGCACGAAAAGAAAATGACTCTCCCCAGACACAACAGAATATATTTAATGAATATAATAAAAGTTGACATTTCTTTTTTATCTTATACTTATTTTGTAAACAAATAGGCACAGGAGTGGCTGTGTGGTAAGTAGCTCGCTTACCAACCACATGGTTCCGGGTTCAGTCCCACTGCCTGACACCTTGGGCAAATGTCTTCTACTATAGCCTCGAGCTGACCAAAGCCTTGTAAGTGGATTTGATAGATGGAAACTGAAAGAAGCCCATCGTATATATGTATATATGTATGTGTGTGTATATGTTTGTGTGTTTGTGTTTGTCCCCCCAACATCGCTTGACAACCGATGCTGGTGTGTTTACATCCCCGTAACTTAGTGGTTTGACAAAAGAGCCCAATAGAATAAGTACTAGGCTTACAAAGAATAAATCTTAGGGTCGATTTGCTCGACTAAAGGTGGTGCTCCAGCATGACCGCAGTCAAATGACTGAAACAAGTAAAAGAGTAAAAGAGTAAATAATGCTATATTACATAAGCATTTTATGATGTTTCTTTCTTTTCTGGAAACTCGCTGCATACTGGCAGCTGATGGCTCACAGACCGGCACCAGTCCATGGACCACTACTTTGAGCAGCACTGATGTAGAAAAGAAAACACCTAGAGACTTCACACTAGATTTGAAAATAACACACTATAGTGTGGGGGAGTTTGCTTTTGTACAATTAATCTAAAGAACTCTGAGGAAAGTGGTAATAGAGCTAAAAGAAAGCAATATCTATCATTCTAAATTTATCGAACTTAGAACCAAATCTCATATCTAGAGCAATTTCCAATAAAGAAAACAATTTACAGAACTGGACAGGTTTCTTCTCAATCTAAGTGGAAAAATCTTTTTTTCTAAGCATTGTACCTTTTGTTTCCTTTATGTGAATGGTTGTCTCTTTCTTTCTTTATTTTTTGCTTGTTTATTTTTTTGCTTGTTTTTAACCTGCAGGTCAGTCTTGACCAAGTAGGCCTTTAATAAAAGCATACAGTGATGACTGTGTCCTTTTGTTATATTAGAGAAAAGATTTCGATATATGGTTTTGGGAAATTTGGTGGCTATTTTAAGCAGGTCAAGTAAAAATATTAGTAAATGATTTCTTTCTTTCATTTTTTTAAATTGTTTCAGTCATTGGATTGTGGCCATGCTGGGGCAACACCTTAAAGAGTTTTAGCTGAAGAAATTGATCCCATTACTTTTTTTTCTTGTTTTAAGCTGAGTACTTATTTGATTGGTCTCTTTTATAGAACTGTTAAGTTATGGTGATAATATTTTATCAAGATTATAGTTTGTGAAAGAGGACTAACAATACAGAAACATGCTTGAAGTTACCACTGTTCTTATCAAATGTCAGAATCAATGCTCCATGCATCTTCTTTTCAATTTTTAATCAATTTGGATTTCAGAATTGTCATCCACCTCTTTCTTTATTTTTAGCATCATGATGTCTCATTTTAAATTATCAAAATGCATACTCTTAGTTCACTATTTTATCCTCCATTTTGTTTTCCAAAAGACCAAGTCTAGAAAACATATTGTACTTTCTGTTTTTTTATTTTCTATTTATTTATTTATTGTATTTATTTATTGTATTTATTTGAGCTTCTGGAATCAGAATAAAAGTACCAGTAATTATATTCTGATAAATAAAAGGAACTGACAGCAAAAGCCATGACTACACTTTAGTTCTAGATAGAAATCAATGAAAACACTACCTTCACATCACATCCAGCTGCGCACAACTATTTAACTTCACTGTTATCTCTCTCTTTCTCAATATATGTATCAACCTGTTGAATTATCTTTCTGTTCATCTGTTTACCCAACACTTTTGTTTGTCACTTAACACACACACTCATTTTTTCCTCTTTCTCTACCTGCTGTTTTCTTCGTCTTCCCCTTCTAGTCTTTCTTGACATATACATACATACATATATATATATATATATATATATATATATATATATATATATATATATATATATATATATATATATATATATATACACACACATATACACACACACAGACGCACATATATATATATGTATGTATTTATGTATATATATATATATATATATATATACATATATATATATATGTATGTAGTTATGTATATATATATATATATATATATATATATATATATATACATATATATATATATGTATATATATTCATTTATATATGCATTTATATGTATGTATATATGTACACATATGTACACACAGTCACATGTACACAAACTCATACATATGAACACACACATACACACACATATTAACTCTTATTTTCTCTATATTAATATTTAATTTTCATCCATTCATTTAAGTTTCTTAGGTTTACCTTTTGTGTTGCGCTACAGCAACTACAGCAGAAGATAACACTTATTCTAAAATCAATGCAAAACATAAAGTGAATAGACTTATGTTTACATTATTTACAGAATTATTTGCAGGAAACATATATAGATGTTGAGAAGAACCAAACATAAAAAAAAAGAAGATAAATGTAAGCTTTTCTTCAGTAGATTATAAATTTAAACTGTGCAATACGTGTTTATTGAAAGTTGCCAAATGCTTACTGACAAACTGTAATTGAAAAACTGGTCAGAATATAATACTCTATTCATTTAGATTGATCATGGTTCGCTCTTAAAAATCTCATCTGCAAACAAGATACTACATCTTTTCCGATTACTGCTGAGCACCCTCCTGGCTTCTTGCTCCTGAATTTACAAGCATTGGCATTTTCACGGCCTATATATACATTACAACTTTTTGTTGATATCTACCAACATAAAAACTACGGTTGGTCTTCCTCACCTCAAAATACTTCCTGATATCTGAATTTCCTTTTGCTGCAGATCTGACATTTCAATATCTTTCTGTCGTACTGAGATGTTTGACAAACAAAACTATGAAGAGCCATAGCTTTGTAAAAGTAGATTCACTTCCAAACATACTCGCTCAAAGACTTCTTCTCTACAACCTTAATGCTGTTTGTTAGAATCAAAATAACATTCTTCTTGAAAGCAGATAGGAAAGAAAATTCTAAAGAATACTTGGGCATTCATAATCACTTAACACAAACAGCTATCAACTGAAAGAGAAATGGATTTTGTTTGTCCATCTCTGAGGTTTTCTTTCTTCTTTTACGTTTCTATTTGGCATAGATTTATTTATTTATTTATTTCATTTATTTATTTTGCATGAATGAAAATTTTTTTTGTCTGTTTTTGAGGAACCAATTGAATGTTTTTACTCTCTTGTTGACATAACATTCTGTAAATTCCAATAAATGTTGTTACCAAACTCCTTTACTGATTCTTTCACCACAAACTTAATATCTTAGTTTTTCTGAATCTGAAAACTATATAATTCTTTTTATTCTTGTCTGTGGCACTGCAACTGAAGAGAGAGGCCTGCAAACATTAAATGTATTGGTTAAGAATTGATAGAAGATTGTTACATCCTGCATTATATTTACAAATGGAAAAATACATGCAATAATATTGTGTAGGGAACTGTCTAGCATAACTATAGACATACTTAGCAAAAAAAAAAAAAAAACTTTGGTTTCATGAATGTTATTATTAATACCATAAATGATGCGAAAGTTATCTTAGCATGAGAAATGTGTGTTATAGTTTCAAATTATTCTAATGTTGTGTTTTTCAAGCATTTTCCCGATGTACCATTCAGTAAGTCATCATCAACATTATCACCATCATCAAGCTTCTATTTCCCATGCTGGCATGGGTTGGATGGTTTGACAAGAACTGGCAAGATGGAGAGCTGCACCAGGCTCCAATTGTCTGTTTTGGTAAGGTTTCTACAACTGGATGCCTTTCCTAATGCCAACCACTTTACAGAGTGTACTGGGTGCTTTTTATGTAACACCAGCATGGCCATATACATTAATATGTGATATATTCAAGTCTTCATATATATCAAGTAATAGCTTCCTCAAATCATATAATTCTGTCTAAACACAGCTAAATCTTGCACTTCAATGTGTAAACCAAGTTTGATATTCACTAACTATCAAATGTTTAAAATCTTATAGTTTAGTCTACGGCATTCTAAAGTCATGGGGTTGATTGCTTCATTATTTAAGAACGGTCTTATCTTGGACCTTCACATACCAAACTATGAAACCATGAATTCATATATCATATGGAATACCTCAAGGTTTTATAAATAAATATGCATGGATATATATATATATATATATATATATATATATATATATACATAGAAAAAGCATTACGTTTCTTTATATGTGATTAAATGTTCGAGATGTGATATATTAGTTGGATGACCTTAAATTTGTTGTTTGTTCTACAACCAAAGTTTATTATACTCGTCTCATTTACTTGAGCACTTCTCTTGCAGTCCTATTAACCCCCTTGTTCCTAATAAGAAACAATCATTATATATATATATATATGACTTTCTGAAAGATGGAAGTCAGGCAGTAGTGGCTAATGGAGCCACCTCTATGAAAACACAAATAATGAGCGGTGTTCCACAGGGCACTGTCTTGGGACCATTGCTTTTTATAGTCGCTCTCTCAGATATGCCTTCAAGTGCCCAGATAGCCACACTTGCAAGCTACGCAGACGATACAAAAGTCTCGCAGAAAATACAGAACTCCAGTGATGTTGCACACCTGCAGCAGGAGTTGGACTCAGTTTACAGATGGGCTGAGGATAATAATATGCAGTTTAATGCTGAAAAATTCCAAGCCCTGCGCTACCAACCTACCAACGCCCAAAACTGAATATGAAACTTACAGAGTACACTGGTCCGCAGGGAATTTCAATCCCAGAGCCTAAATCAGTGAGAGACCTAGGTATCGACATGAGTGATGATGCCTCTTTCCAAGTGCACATTACCAGGATGGCAACAAAGTGCAGACGATTGGCTGGATGGATCCTGAGAACATTCAGAACCAGAGATAAGGAAACCATGATGATCCTCTGGAGGACATTCGTCCTCAGCCGTCTGGATTACTGCTCACAACTGTGGTCACCCAGCAGTGTGAAATTAACAGCGGACCTTGAAGCAATCCAGAGAAGATTCACAAAGAAGATGGTCTCTTTGCAACTGCTCAGCTACTGGGAAAGGCTGAAACAGCTAAGACTCTACTCCCTGGAGAGAAGGCGGGAGAGGTATGCAGTAATATACATCTGGAAGGAATTGTACCAAATTTTGGCATTGAAAGCTACACCAATGCTAGAACGGGACGACACTGCATAGTGCCAAAGATCCCAGCAATGCCATCACGCTTCAGGACCAGTTACTGCAACAGTTTGGGTTTCAGGGGCCCACAGCTTTTTAATATTCTCCCAAAGAGCCTGAGGAACCTGCACAAAGTAGATGTAGGGGTTTTAAAATCAAAGCTGGACCTCTTCCTGTCGAGAGTCCCAGATGAACCTACCTCGCGGCAGGAGGTGCAAATGAGGGTTGCTAAATCAAACTCCATTCTTCACCAAGTGCCACAAATTGTAAGAGGCTCCCTGTAATAACAGTGTAGCAACACGGCGGTGCATCAGCATGGCCGCAGCTCTAAGCTGAAACTTTAAAAAAAAAAATATATATATATATATATTAATGTGTAAGTACGAAGTGCATCCATAAAGTATCAGACTTTATTTTTATCCCACCCAAACTAAAACCATGCGGGCAAAACCTTTGGATGAGGGGAGATGCGACCCTTCCTGCGCATGTGTGAAAATTTTCAAAAGTTGCATTTTAGGAGCTCCTTTATCTTTAGGTGCATGTTGAGAACGTCTTTATCTGAAATGTGTATCAATGAAGAATATGTAGAGATAAAGATCTTTTACTTGGAATCCTTTAGCATTTAAACCGATCAAATCAAGCCCAAATATTTTACCTGTTTTACGCTCAAATTGGCCATATCCATCCTCTCACTCCTGTCTATAATGTTATTCTAAAACTAAACAGTCACATCATCAAAAGCTATGAGATAATGCATGATTAATTCAAAACAATGTCAATAAATAAGTATTGTATCTAACAGAATAATCTGAATGCAAAAGGGTTAAGGAAAAAATATAGAGAAGGAAAGAGAATTGTGTGTGTGTGTGTGTGTGTAAAATGGTATGACCATGTGGTTAAAAAGTTTGCTTTTCAACCACATACCTTTTAGATTCAGTCCCACTTGGTAGCATCCCACTGGCAAGCACAAGGTGATTCCCCGAAGCTTTCAGACTTTTTCAGAAGAAACATTTATAAATTTCAATGAACAACAAAACTTTAACCACCTTTGAATTAGGCTTCTTTGATATCATTGCACTCGTGGCATTCCTGCCACTTCATTAAAGTTCTATGGAATTCCTCAAAAGTGAAGGCGTCCTTGAATTTTACAATGGTTGACTAAACCGAATGACTGAAATCGAAGAGAATAAAGAATTAAAAAAATAGGCTCTTGATTTCTTCAGCCTCCAAATTTTATAAGACAATCTAGTAAGTATAAAATAAGTTTTTATTCTAATATATCCTTAACCTTAGGATGCCATGCCCCACAATAAACACAGACTGGTCATGATTATGTAAAATTTAAGTATCGTTGTCATTATTTACTTTTGTTGCTTTGCAACACTGCTTAGCACTGTTTGATCTAATGTATAGCAATATTTCTATATGTCTATAGATTTGGTTCAAGTAGAGCTGACCAAACCAATATTTCTGTAGATTACCTCAAACAGAGTTTGACCAGAGTTACAGTACACACAAAGACTAGATCTATTTAAAATTTTATTTTTCAATAAAATTATTAATTATTTTGTAGATTACATATGAAAGTCAGACAAACTTAGTATTACCTCCAAAGAAGTAAACTGATTGGTGCCATTTATAACAAATTAACCAAAGTTTTGCTTCTATTTACAACATTTAGAAATTTATGTCTCAAATCTAACTGTGAAATTTGCTAATAAACATTAAACTAAACTTGCTTTGTTCTCTAATGATGAAACCCTGTTGATATATATCCTCACACACACATGCATACTCTCACCTATATACTTGTACATGTGTGTGTGTATATATATATATATATATATATATATATATATATGTATGTATACATACATACAAAATCACACACACACACACACACATGTATAGCTAATCAGTTTATTGAAACATTTAAAAACTTATTATAAAACTGCTCTCAGCAACTTTCCTTAGCAAGAAATGTTTGCATAACTTTGCTTTCTTTTATTTTTATGGTTTTCCAGGATGATTAACCCCCATCTTCAGGCCTAAAAGTCTTATATTCATACCTACACTGCGAACGGGATTCACAGATTTATTTGAGTGTCTGACAAAATACCTTGCAGTATATATTCAGTTACTTCAGTTTTTATTTTGTATTAAGTCTCTACCAAAATCAATTTGGTTTTCATGTCTGTTCTCACCTATAATCATGAATGTTTGGTGATGACCAACAGAGTATGACTGTGAATAAATGCTGATGAAAAGGAATTCTTCTAAAGGATCTCTGGAATAACATTACTCGACAGGGTGTGGTAGCTTGGAGATCAGTGTGTCTCTCCAAGTCAAACTGCTACTTCTTAGCATTGAGAAATCACAGCTCCAATACTGGTAAAGAGCCCCTTTGGTCGTGAATGATCATGGGGTTGCACCTAGAAAGTTCCCCTCCAAAGCACAAGTCCAGGCAAGGTTGCTTATGGAGGACCAGCAGTCACCCATACATACCAGCCTCCCCCCTCCATGCCACTGATGTTATCCAAGGGAAAGGCAAAGGCTGATACAGCTTGGCACCAGTGTGTAGAAATACAAACTACAGAAGGACAAAATGGAGTAGGTAGGAAAAGAACAGACACATTGGACAGAGAGATGCTGGAGAGATCACAAAATATGTGAGGAAAGAACTTTGATGGACAAATAAACTAAAAGCAATAATAATAAAACTAAAGTGAAGCTCAAATAAATAGTGCATGTATTTTAGTTGGCAAAAGATGGCCATCCACAAATATAATAATATCTGTTTCAACCCACGTTTTCACATCAAGAATCTTGTCAAACCAAACATGTAAACATATATATATATTACTATAATGGACGTTCTGTCCATCTGTCTGTCTGTATGTCCATCTCTTTGTCTGTTCCCTCTTCATGGCCAGATGACCAGACCAGTGGTTACGATATTTTTCAGGATTACAAAGACAGTTATCAGGAAGGTAATTAGCATTATAAGTTAGAAAGTATGATTATTTCATAGATATCAATTTTTGAATTGATAAACCATCTTTGCATTTTTTTTTTAAATTCACCGAACTCAAGTAACTCTGGATTTTCATCATACAGTTCATGGTCCCATCGTAGATACAAAGGGGATTCGTGAGAATGGTTAATAGCGAAAATGAAATGGAAAACGTGTGTGTGATTATTTAGTGGTTATTGAAGTGTGTCAGTCTCAAGCAGGATTCGAAATGGCTAATCAAAGTGGCTGTTGTTTACATCTCAGTTTTGTCAATCAAAATAACCCATGGTACTAGAACATCCAGATATTATTCGAGTAGAACAGTGAGAGGTAAGTCTTAGTTTAGTTTTTTGCACTCACGCATTCACAACAAATGAGGCACAGGGCCAGACTTTAGATTGTCTACCAACGAAGTCCAGTAATTTGAAAATTAGTGTCAACCAAACAGAAAATATTGTCTACAAAGAAGTTTTGTAAACATATTGATATTATCGAAAGGAATATGATTCATAATTTAAATAAGGAGATTTATGAACTTTGAATGTATAAGAGTATAAACAAGTGTAAAATAGTGTAAACAGCTAAAATAAAAGTATATCTAAATAACATTTTTTTCTTAATACTTTTGTGTAATGGTCAAAGGAAGCTCTGGCTTTCATTAAGAGTGGTCCACATAACCATTTATGATACAGAGGCAGGGAGCCGATTTCAGTTTGGGAGTGAATCATCATCACATGTCACTTAATTGCATATACACATTATATAGCCACAATATAACGCTGTATCACCAACGATAATGTGATTTCTCTAAGACATCACCCAGTAATCTATCAAGTGCATTTACACATTTCCCAATATGTACTGCTGCTATGACTTCCCCCCTTCATTTTATGCCTCCATCGTAGATGGGTAGATTTGCTAGTAAATTTAATATAATTTAAGTAATAAATAACCTCATAACATGCAGTCAGAAAGCTGGTGCAGAAACAAATGTTGTGATTTGCAATGTTTTTTTCTATCTTTGTGTTGAAGAAAATTTTTAGATTTATATACGTATGTGTATATGTATGCCTTAAGTTTCCATCTACTAGATCCACTAACAAGGTTTTGATTGGCCAGGCACCATAGTAAAAGACACAAGCCTAAGCTGCCAGTGGTTGGGAGGCAAGCTTCTTACCACACAGCCATGCCTGTGTGATATAAAATAAATTATTATCTGTCAGTAAAACTGAATTGAACTGAACATAGATTTTTCTTCAATATATTGTCTAAGTATATATAAGGTCTTCCATTCGAAACAGCTAATTTACCAATTTAGTTGTGGTGTATAGTCTTTGTAGTTTTATTCCATACAAAACTTTTTAATTCAAATTTAAGAAATCTGAGAAGAATTTTTCTGAGATATGACATTAAAGAGATCACACAGTTTAAAAATAGATATGTTATAAAACCTTGAAATATATTTTCAATATGAAATTAAATTTGCAATATATATATATATATATATATTACATTTTGAACTTTTTACATTATTTCTGTGGAGTATTAAGAAAACAAAGAAAAAATTTCACTAGTATATATATGTGTGTGGGTGAGAGTGTGTATGTACATGCATGCATGCATCTGTGTGTGTGTATGAATCTATCTTATGATATATTTATAAATACAATATGAAGAGACATACATATAGATTTATATTTACATATATAATGTTATTTAATATGCTTAACTGTATTTCACCCATCACTACGTTCTGAGTTCAAATTCTGCCAAGGTCGACTTTGCTTTTCACCCTTTTGGGGTTGATAAATTAAGTACTAGTTGTGCACTGGGGTCAATCTAATCGACTGGTCCCTTCCTCCAAAATTTTGGGCCTTGCGCCTAGAGTAGAAAAGATTATTATTATTATTATTATTATTATTATTATTATTATTATTATTGTTATTGTTGTTGTTGTTGTTGTTGTTGTTGTTGTTGTTGTTGTTGAGCTCGCAGAATCGTTAGCATGCCAGAAAAAATGCTTAGCGGCATTTCATCTGTTTTTACGATCTGATTTCAAATTCCACCAAGGTCAACTTTGCCTTTCATCCTCTCAGAGTCAATAAAATAAGTACCAGTTGGACACTAGGGTCAATGTGATCAACTTAACCCACTCCTAAAATTGTTGTCCTTGTGCCAAAATTTGAGACCATTATTATTGTTATCATTCACCTACACTGACCCACTTCTTTACTGTCAGTCATTACTTACTCTCCCCCAACCTTCTCCATTTCATGTGTATAATAAATCACTCCCCCATCCTGTCCAGCACTTACTACCTTCACTCCTTAGCCCTATCCATTCTCTACAGCCAACATCCTTATTTTTATTGTCTTCAAATTTTATTCATCAGTGTTCTCCCACCCCAACTGCCACACCATCATTCTCTCTCATACACTCTTGCAATCTCTGCCTACACCTTTTACCATTGTGTCTGTAACCACATATTTCTATTCACTTTCTTGTACATCCGGGGGGGGGGGGCCCATTCTGTCACTTCATCACCAACATTTTATCTTTCTTTCCTGCTCCATCCCTGTCACTCCCACCTACTCTGTATGTTGTGGTGTAGCACCTCCACAGCAAGAAACCTGTTCTCTCCCTTTCTTTCATAATTTAACCTCTCAGTGTCTAGCATAAAGCTGACTTCCTTTACTGTAGCCACACTCAATCAAATGGTATTTTAAGTCTTGTGAGCTGCATGGTGACTTTATTGGTGCTAGTATCCAGAAAAATGAAAAAGAGCTCCCAGTACACTCTATAAAGTGATTGGTGTTATGATAGGCATCCAACCATAGAAATTAAGAATGCTGCCCCCGTTACTGTTGGATTCAGTCAAACCATCCAACCCATGCCAGTGTGGAACATAGGCACTAAAAGTTGATGATGATGATGAATAGGAGGAGGATGGCAGTGGTGGTGGCGCTGGTGGTGGTGGCGTTGCTGGTGGTGATAGTTGTGATCGTGATCATGAGGAGGAGGGGGAGGACGACGACAATGATAATAACGACAATAACAATGATGATGATGATAATGATGATCACAACGATGACAGTGACCACATGATATTGATATACCTTATTCGAAAAACAGGCATGGACTATCAGCAGGAAAAGCCTCCAGTGGTGAGACAATACCTCAACTATAAGTACTCACGTAATTCATGCTAGTATGGATAAAAAGACATAAAAGAAATGAATGAATGCCTTGCTGACACATATTTTACCCACTCTGAAGAGCTAAAGGGAGAAAGTCAGCCAGCCATAATACAATTTGAACTCAGAATCACAACAAAAAAAAAAAACACAACTTAACTCTGAATCTCAAATAGTTTCAATCCATTTCAAAAGGAGACGCTTCCCCAAAATTAATTAAATGATTCTATAAGGGAATAAATTTAGAAACAAACAGAAGTATTTACAATTAAATTATTTTTCCCTTGATGGTATTGTGTGATACTGAAAATTTGACAACTTACTTTATTTTTCTATATTTCTTCATTTCTATGGAAACCATCACACAAATATGAATTTATACTATAGTTTCACATAGTTGCACTGTCACACATGCACAAACATACACACACACACACACACATATATACATGTTGCCAATGACACAAGGAACTTCAAAGTCACTATCAATAAAATTATATATGCAAATACACTCACATACACATGTGTGTGCAAGTATATATATATATATATACATATATACACATGCATACGCATATATATATACATATGTGTGTGTGTATGTGTGTGCATGTTTTTGTAGGTGTATTTAATAAATATGTATATGTAAAATATATATACTATATATATATTGTCATATTTTTTTATATATATATATGTATATATATATATATATATATATATATATACATACATACATATATACATACATATAGTCCAACCCATACCATCATGGACAGCTGATGTTAAATGATGATGATGATGATGATGATAATGTTGATAACAATGACGACAGTGATGACGACAACGATGATGATGATGATGATGATGATATACATATATATATAAATTTTTTAGAAGTAAATTTAATATGAGATAGGAAATCAATTTTTATTCAAAATAATTAAGTTTGACATTACAGGGCTTCATGCTTACTTATATATATTTATATAACAATCGAAAAGACAAATAATTTCTTATTGGTGTTCCTCTTTAAAGTACAATTAATAATGATTTTCTCTATATTTTTCTTTTAGCTTTTTTTTTAACCCTTTGTTTTATTTTGTGATTATGCGACGTGAAGATCTTTGCTTATTCTATAATTTAATAAATGTTAAATATGTTTGTTATTGGTGAGATATTTGCTGCTCTTCTTGCAAGGGCTTTTATAGTTATGTCTATTTCTGCTTATCTTTATTTTATTCTTTGCCATTTTAGGAAAATTTGCATCGATTTTATTTGAAGCATGTAATATATTTTATTTATTTTAGAAATATGCAAGAGAATACAATTGTTGATTTTGATTATATTATGTATACTTTTCATGTGTTTATTATTTAAGAGAAGATTTTCAATGTTGTGCTTGTGGACGCGTATCTGACAAAGCCATGCATATATGCACACGCACACTCAGAAGCACATGTGCAAGCATACATACATATATGTAAAAATATATAAACATACATGTGTGTGTGTGTGTGTGTGTGTGTGTACATATAGATAGATGCATACATACATATGTACATAGATCGATAGAGAGATAGATATGTATAGATATAGATATATATATGTGTGTGTATATATATATCATCATCATCTTCATCATCGTTTAACGTCCGCTTTCCATGCTAGCATGGGTTGGACGATTTGACTGAGGACTGGTGAAACCGGATGGCAACACCAGGCTCCAGTCTGATTTGGCAGAGTTTCTACAGCTGGATGCCCTTCCTAACGCCAACCACTCAGAGAGTGTAGTGGGTGCTTTTACGTGTCACCCGCACGAATATATATATATATACATATATATATATACGTGCATATAAATATATAAATATATATCAATATATATGTATGTATGTATCTATCTATCTCTCTCTCTCTCTCTCTCTATATATATATATATGAATTTGTTTATATAAATATGTACGTATGTATATATATAGATAGCTAGCTAGCTCAATAGATATAGATAGATGCATACATATGTATTGATATATATTTATATTCTTATCTATATACATGTATATATATGTGTATATATATATATATATATAATATATATGCACATATATAAGTGCATGTATATATATATATATGAGTGTGTGTATATATACGTGTGTGTGTATACACACACACACACACACACACACGCACACACAAATATGTATGTATATGTCATCACCATTATTATCATTTTTTTTAACATCCACTTTTCCATGCTCTTCATCAGCGAAAATTCATTGAAGTAGATTATACTGTGACTGGATCCTTCTTCTCTTGCCAACCCTCACCTTTTTCTATGCAAGATATCATTTCACCATAGCTGGACATGTTTTCACAGAGAATCAGAAAGGAAAGCAACAACTTGTTTGCCAGTGGCATTCATTTACAACTATTGTATGATGTCGAAATTTGGAAGTGTAAAAAGATACATGTACAAATGTGTGTGTGTGTGTGTGTGTGTATGTGTCTACACACATACATATATGTGTATGTTTATATGCTTGTTCATACTGAATCTCCAGATCTGCAATTTTCAAAAATGCAAGCATATGGACAAATTTCCTTTTGCGAGCTGGAGGACACCACCCTCTCCAGATTGAGCAGTAGTCATGCAGATTTTGAACCCTTTATATTCAATAATTCTACAAGTAACTTAATCAAGGCTTTATGATCACAGGAGTCATAACTCTAATTTTTTTCTTTTCTTTTCTTTTTCCATTTTTATTTACCCTTCCACTTTTTGCATCTACCTTCTTATTTACATCTACCTTCTTATTTACATCTACCTTCTTATTTACATTTACCTTCTCTTACACCAGCGTCCTGATCTGCAAATAGAATAGACCATGTGCTCAGAGCCTGAAAACTACTTGCAGACACGGTGCTATATAAGAACTTAACTAGACATTTGTCTCCAAAGAAAGAAACTATTAGTAGCTGTATCTTTGTACGATGTGCATTAAAATTGTTTGTGTGTGAGTGTGTGTATGAATATATATAAATATATGTATGTGTATGTATCTCTATATATAAATATATAGAGATACACACATACATGGCTGTGTGGTAAGAAGCTTGCTTCTCAACCACATGGTTCCAGGTTCAGTTGCACTGTGTGGTATCTAGGGCAAGTATCTTCTCCTATAGCCTCAGGCTGACCAAAGCCTTGTGAGTAGAAAACTGGAAGAAGCTCATTGTATATATGTATATTTTTATATTTATGTGTGTGTGCCTATGTTTGTCCCCCACCATCACTTGACAACTGGTGCTAGTCTGTTTACATCCCCGTAACTTAGCGATTTGGCAAAAGATATCCGTAAAATAAGTGTTAGGCATAAAGATGAAGCTCTGGGGTCGATTTGTTCAACTAAAACCCTTCAAAGTAGTTCCCCAGCATGGCTACAATCTAATAACTGATTGAAGTTAAATAGAAAAGATATATGTAAATGTAAGTAGCTGGCTAGATATATAAGCAGATAGGCAGACAAGTATACAATATCCTTGATATTCTTTGTTAAGATTTTAGAGTTCTTGCCTCAAATCCAGTCTATGACAATTACAAATCCAGAAATAAAATACCTGTTGACGATCAGAGATCAAACCATTTGAAGCATACTGTAGATGTTACAATTGTAAATATACAGACGAAAAATGAGATTAATATCGTGGAAAGTTATAATCTTATTAGCAGCAACTCATTTCAGTCACATAGACATTTAATCATGGAAATGTATGGGTTGCTCTTATCAGGCATATGTCTATCTTGGATTTCATGAGTGTGTGCATATGCATGTATGTTTATATGTGTCTGTGTATATTTATGGAAGTACGTATGTATGTCTGTGTGTATGTGTATGTATGCATGTATATATGTCTGAATGCACATGTACGTGTATGTATGTATGTACGTATGTATGTATGTATGGGTGCATGTATGCATGTTTGTGTGTGCATCTATCTATCCAGCTAAGTATATATATATATATATATATATATATATATATATATATATATGTATGTATGTATATGTATATATGTATGTATATATGGAAGGATGTATGCATGTGCACATGTATGTACTGGTGGTTAGAGAAATACCTGAACTAGTGATCAAGTGCACTCTATGACCACTGAAAGTGATTTTTCTCCCCACCCCACCACACACACAGATGCACTAATTCTCATAATATCTAAGAGAAGATAACTCTGGTGTATGAGGTGAGATTTGTTCAATTTCTGGTCCTTCCAACCAATGCTGAACAACCTAGAAAGTTGTAACATAAAAAATGAATGCATTTCTGTAACTGCTTCATTCATTATCGTCAATTTTGTCACATTTTCTATCTTCTATTTGTTTCAGTCATTAGACTACGACCATGCTGGGGCACTGCCCTGGAGAGTATGTTGTCAAATGAATCATCTCTAGTACTTTTACTTCATTTTAAGCTTGGTATTCATCCTATTCGTCTTTTTTGCCAAAATGCTAATATATACATACTTATACATATATATGTATATATGTATGTACGTATGTATGTATGTATGTATGAATATGTGCTTGAAGGCACATGGCTCAGTGGTTAGAGCGTTGAGCTTACAATCATGAAGTTGTGAGTTTGAATCCCGGACCAGGCTGCGTTTTGTGTTCTTGAGCAAGACACTTTATTTCACGCTCCAGTTCACTCAGCTGTAGAAATGAGTTGCGACGTCACATGCGCCAAGCCATATTGCCCTTTGCCTTTCCTTTGAATAACACTGGTGGCATGGAGAGGGGAGACCGGTATGCATGGGCAACTGCTGGTCTTCCATAAACATCATTGCGCGAACTTGTGCCTGGGGGGGGGGGTAACTTTCTAGGTGCAATCCCATGGTCAGTCATGGCCGAAGGGGGTCTCAGCAACGTATATATGTATGTGTGTGTGTATATTCTTTTATTCTTTTATTGTTTTACTTGTTTCAGTCATTTGACTGTGGCCATGCACCATCTTTAGTCAAGCAAATCGACCCCAGGTCTTATTCTTTGTAAGCCTAGTACTTATTCTATCAGTTTGTTTTGCTGATCCACTAAGTTATGGGGGACATAAACACATCAGCATTGGTTGTGAAGTGATGTTGGAGGGACAAACACAGACACACAAACACACACACACACATGCATGCACACACACACACACACATATATATACGACAGGCTTCTTTCAGTTTACATCTATAAAATCCACTCACCAGGTTTTGGTCGGTCCAAGGTTATCGGAGAGGACATTTGCTCAAGGTGCCATGCAGTGGACTGAACCTGGAACCATGTGGTTAGTAAGCAAGCTACTTACCACACAGCCATTCCTGTGCCTATAGTTACCACACAGCCACTCATATATATATAAAAATATACATATGTATATGTGTATACGTGTGTGTGTGTGTATACATGTGTGTGAGTGTGCGTGTGCATGTGTGTGTGTGTGTATATACACGTGTGTGTGAGTGTGCGTGTGCATGTGTGTGTGTGTGTGTGTGTGTGTGTGTGTGTGTGTGTGTATTAAGTCATCCCTTTTAGAATTGCCTGAACTAAAAGTAGGAGGGGGATGGGATAAACTACCTGCAAGAACTTGCTATAAGAACAGGTAGTAATTTTACCTTGTTCTTATTCTTAGTGCAAGTTTTGAAGAGTGAAGTTTGTTTTTGAACGCTTATTTTTTTCAAAGCTACAATGAAAGTGACAATGGAGCATGTTCGGCATATTTTGCTTAGTGAGTTCAATAAAGGCAACAGCGCAACAAAAAGTGTGAGAAATATTATTGCAAGATATGGGGATCGGACAATAAGTGTAAGCTTCTGTCAACGGTGCTTCTAGAAATTCTGAGCTGGAAACTACTGCCTAGATGAGTCTCATCCTCAAAGATCTGTAGAGCTCAATGAGGATATCCTACAAACCCTGGTGGAACAAAATCTCATTGTAACTGTTGAAGAACTAGCAGAGAAGCTTGGGTTTTGTGATTCAACCACTCATATACACCTGCATGCCATCGGAAAATTGGGTTAATGGGTTCCTCACAAACTTTCCCAGTCTAACCATGCATAGAGAGTGAATGTTTCCTCTTCTTTGTTGTCACGTCTTACGAATGAACCTTTTTCACACTGAATAGTGACTGGTGATGAGAAATGGGTTCACTATAAAAATGTTAAGTGCGAAAGTAGGGAAAGGAGAAATACCAGCACCCCAGGCTAAAGAAGGTCTTAATCCACGTAAGGTATTGTAACCTGTTTGGTGGGATATGAAAGGTTTAGTCCACTTTGAACTTTTAAACCCAAACCAAATGATAACAAAGGAGATCTACTGTGAGCAACTTGAGCAGCTTAAGTGAACACTAGAAGAAAAATGTCCATCTTTGGTTTCAAGTCAAAAGGTGTTCTATCAGGATAATGCCCAACCACATACAGCGAGGATGACATTCCAAAGACTGGAGCAGTTAGAATGGGAAGCGATGTCCCACCCACCATATTCACCAGACATTGCCCCATCTGATTATCTTTTATTCCACAGTTTTCAAAATCATTTGGACGGAAAAAATATGAATTCTTTAGACGAGGTCAGAACAGTATTGGAGGAGTATTTTTTGCCACAGACAAACGAATTTTGGAAGAGGGGGTCTTACAAGTCTACCAAATAGATGGAAGAGCATTGTAGAATATTAAAGAGAGTAGATTAAAAAAGAACTTTCTTTATCTTAATTTTGAAAAATAAAAGAAGTATAAAAAAACACTGCATTATTTGTGGGATAACCTAATATATATATATATATATATATATATATATATATATATGTATGTATGTATGTATGTATGTATATACACATATCACATGTTAGCATCCATTTCTACATTTACACATTTCCATGTTTCCCTCAATCAAAGTAAACCTTTGTTGTTGTAGATATTTCTAGGACCAGATGTATACCATATTCACCAACCCTTGCATATTTCTAATCAAGACAATATTTTGCCTTGTCTGTAGAACTCTGAAAAACAAAAAAAAAGACATGCTTTCATTGGAAGATTGCAAACAAATGATATGGTCTGTTTGAATGGAGACTTTTTGCTGTCAATCGGTGTGCAGATATCTAATCAAGAGGAATACATACATACATACATACATACATACATACATACATACATACATACATGCATACATACATAAATACATACATACATACGTACATACGTACAGGTATACATGCATTCATACATACATAAATACATAAATATATATATATATAAAAACAGAGAGAGAGATGGAGGGAGAGGACTATTTTGAGACTCATGGAGAAGAGCTTCAGATTTTCCTTGCTTAATGCCATTCTTGACTGGAATCGTCACAGGTGGGGACACTGAAGCTGCCTCAGCAGTACATCATGGGGTAACCTTGAGAAATCTAATGTATTCTACTTAAACTTTGTATATGCATATATTATACACTCACACACACACATATGCATACATACACACAGCACACACACATATATGTGTGTGTGTGTGCATATATTTAAATACATATACATATGCATGTATTTACATATATGTGTGTATGTATATACTGTACATATATACATATCTTTATATATATATATATATCTGCATATATTGTCAGTAGTTGTGATGTGTAATGAATCATCAGTGGTCTTTGGATAAATATATATATATATATGTGTGTGTGTGTGTGTGTGTGTGTGTGTGCATGTGTGTTTATATTTATATACACACACATACATATATATTTACATATGTATATGTGTGTGTATATATCCTTTTGCATGGATGGGTGTGTGGAAGGTCTATATTTAGTTCCGGTAAGTGAGCAGCACTCTCTGTTCCTCATTAAATGCAATATTAAGAACATTAGGACAGTAGAAAGGTAAAATTGGCAGAGTGCTGTTAATAGTGTGTCTTATAGAATTTCCTTTTCTTCATTTGTTCTCAAATCTTACCAGGATGGACTTCATTGTGGAACATTTTGCAATCAATAAGATAAATACAAAGCATGTACTGGGGTCGATTCAGTTGATAGTAAGCCAGCCTTGCAATGTGTAACCTAATCTCAAAGTAAGAAATAATTATTATGACCTCTAACTTTTAACAAACCTTTGAGTCTTTCATCTCCAGAATATCAAGCTGTCTTTATCAAACAGTGCATACAAAACTAATATCTTAAACAAAAACCTTGTTTTGCAGTCTTAAAATTCATCACTTATATTTGGCATTTTCTATTTACTTTAATGAAATATATTTGCTGAGGAGCTCAAGAAATAATTCAAAAGCAATAGGTTTTCCTTGTATTTTATTTTGTTAGTTGATTTTTTATTTACTTATTTATTTATTCTTTTTTTTTGTATATCAACAACTCCGTTTTCTGATGTTTGTGGCAAATAAAATGAATGTCATATTGTGTGCTATGTTAATGAAAATAAATTGAGAGATTGATTATGTGCCATGTTTTTAAGATCTAGGGTACAACGAGTTGAAAGTAAACGAGACTATTCAGGTAAATATTTGTTGTTTGTTTATTATTGAGTCTTGTCAGATCAGAAATGATTAAAGCAAATATCTCCAATTCATGTCTGCTACTACCATGCACCAGACTCTCTTCTATTAAAAATTCCAGGTCTCTTGGTGCAAACAAAATTCTCAGCATTGCAAAGGCCATCGTCTACAATCACTTCATCTCTCATCAATGTTTGACAGTCAATAAATCTCAGATTAGATTTATTTAGAAATAATACTCCTATATAGCTTTGGTTGTGCCCCAATAACTTTTCTCAATTGGCAATCCCACATTGACCTCTTTGATTGCCATATTGGCTTTTTGCCCTCTCTCAGGCCACCAGGAGATCAACTGGTTAA
Source organism: Octopus bimaculoides (assembly GCF_046866305.1). Lineage (NCBI taxonomy): Eukaryota > Metazoa > Mollusca > Cephalopoda > Octopoda > Octopodidae > Octopus > Octopus bimaculoides. The sequence continues at coordinate 74,562,728 of NC_142937.1, read as the reverse complement.
AGAATCTATTTTCTTTCGCTTTCTTTTTCCACGTCACTACTAATATTTTATCAGTTCTTTGTTATTGTACTTGATTGTCAAAGAATCTGCCAATATTGTTATTTTATTTTTTTTGCATTTTGACTATTACTTACTCTAACATTTTTATATCTCATTTCAGAGACAGTCCCCAACCCCACCCACCCACTTTACTCTTGAACCTTTTCAATAATTTGTAAAATCTCAATAAATTTATATTCATTAACATAGCAACAAACAATACGATGTTCATTTTATTTGCCACAAATATCAGAAAATTGGGTTGTTGATATACAAAAATAATAGGAAATTAAAAAGCTATTGTAAAATGTAAATATACCTCTTGCTTTTAAAGAACAATTAATTTCAAGTAAATATCAAAATCATTTATTATATGATTGTAAATTAATACTACAAAACAAATGAAAACAATTAATAATTTATAATGAAAATTTTTAATTCAAATTAATAATATATTTTATTATAAGTTAATCATATCTTAATATAAGAAACTAATCCTAATATTTATACTGTGTTTTGTTGAAATATTATTTTATGTAGAAACATATCACAGCCAAATAATTGTTTTTTCTAAAAAAAACAATACGTTGAAAATTCTTCTAAAAATGCAAAATTTTTCATTTTATAATTGAATGTACTTTCACACATGTTTTGATTCAAGAAAGTGGAATCTTAGAAATTTTCTTTCAAGCACTGACTGATGGTAGACATGACAGTACAGGTAAGAAGTTTGATTCGCAGTCATATTATTCCAGATTCATCCTATTGTGTATCCTTGCAGACATCTTCTGTTTTCTTAAAGCTCTGTGAATTCAACCACAATGATTGATTTTTGTTTTATGTTCCTGGGTTGAAGAAACATGTCTGGTTAGAGCAATGTTACTACCACCTTCTCTGGAAAGACAAGTCTACCATTTAGGTTTATTTGCCTCTCCTAGTCTGAGGCTTGATGCAAAATAGAAAACAGATGCCCTTCTGTCACATTTGTCAGAGGTGTCTTGTCTCATTCCCTTAGGAATCTGATGCCCTTGGGCCATTGGGTAGTGATAGCTGCTGTTTGTTGGACAAATATACATAAATAAATGCATTGTTATATGTGTATTTTTGTGGGAGGCTGAGTATATGTAGATGGGTAACTGTGATATATATATATATAAAGAAATAGGAGAGAATCATGTGTGATGATTCTCTGAAATGAGATGAAAGTGCTAAATAAATAGTTGTCTAAAATTGTGACTAACTCCTTTTTTCTTAATATATAAGATCTGTACACCACTTCAAACAATCTAGACATAGCTACATACATACATGCATACGTATACAGCTATATATACATACGTACATATATATATATATATATATATACATACATACATACATACATACATACATATATATATATATATATGTATATGTATATCAATGTATATACATACATACATATATATATATGTATGTATATATATGTATGTATATACATATATATATATATATATATATATATATATATATATATATATATATATATATATATATATATATATATATATATATATATATATATATATATATATATATATATATATATATATATATATATATATATATATATATATATATATATATATTATATATATATATATATATATATATATATATATATATATATATATGTATGTATATATATATATATGTATATACATATATATGTATATATATATATATATATAAATAGATAGATAGACAGATAGATAGATAGATAGATAGATAGATAGATAGATAGATAGATAGACAGACAGACAGATAGATAGATAGATAGATAGATAGATAGATAGATAGATAGATAGATAGATAGATAGATGGATGGATAATGAGGACAATGAAGAATTTGAATATTCAAACTTTATGTTTATTCTCAGTTAGTTTATTCATAATAATTGTCCAATACCTGTTTCGATCACATTAACTGCATATTTTTGCTTATTTATATGCAGCAATAAGTGTATTATTAGTACGATCTCTTCAGGGTATATAAGAAACACATGTTGGACAATTATTATGAATAAACTAACTGGAAATAAACATAATGTTTGAATGTCCAAATGTCCAATGTCTGTGAGATTTAAACCAACCATTTGCAATGATTGACCCTGTGCCTTATTTATAGCCATTGCAAAGGGGAGTTTGACAGGAAATTGAAGCCGCTTAAACTTGTAGATCGTATTGGAGGAAGGGAAGGACATTGGAGTTATAAGAACATCTTGACCAGCGGCCGGTCCATTCAAGATGATTGCTTGTAAAACTCGGGAGTATAAATTTTGATTATCATGCACGTGATGTTACACATTATTGGAGCATCCTAATTCCGCAGCAGCATGATGGGCGCCCCTCCTCAGAACTTTCCAGGAAGTAATTCCTCCCTTCCTGAACTTTCCAGGAAGTAATTCCTCCCCTCCTGAACTTTCCAGGAAGTAATTCCTCGCCTCCGGAACATTCCAGGAAGTAATTCCTCTCATTCCTACCCTTCCTTAGAACTTTCCAGGAAATAACTCCTCACCTTCATTCCCTTCCTTGAAACTTTACAGGAAGTAATTCCTTCTCCTCCGCCTCAGAACTTTCCGTGCAGTAATTCCTCCCCTCCTCCAAATCCTTGGAACTTTCCAGGAAGAAATTACCCTTCATCGGAACTTTCCATGAAGTATTACCTCCACCTCGGAACTTACCAGGGAGTACTTCATCCAGTTCTTTGGAACTTTCCAGGAAGTAATTCGCGACTACTCCTCGGAATTCTCCATGAAGTAATTCGCAGCCCCTCCTCGGATCTTTCCATGAAGTAGTTCGCCCCTCTACGGAACTATAGAGGAAGTAGCTCATCTTCGAAATTTTCTAAAAAGTACCATACTCGGAACTTTCCTGACATCACTACAACTCGGAAATTTACAGGAAATCATCGGAATTTTCCAGGAAGTCACATCCTCGGAAGGGAAGGAATGCTTAACATTCCAAACAGAGGGATTTAAGGAGGGAAGGGAAGAACAGGGAGAAAGGAATGTTCAATATTCCACAAAGGGGGATTTGAGGGAAGAAGGTGAGGAAAGAATATTCAACATTCCAGAGAGGAAAAATTGAGGGGAAGGGAAGGAAGAAATTTCAACATTCCAGAGAGGGGGATATGAGGGGGAAAGGAGTGGAAAGAGAGGAAGTAACGTTCAACATTCCAGAGAAAGAGTTTGAGGGGGGAAGGTAGGAAGGGGAGAAAGGAATGTTCAACATTCCAGAGAAGGGGATATGAGGGGGAAGGAGAGTAAGGGGAGGGAGGAATGTTCAACATTTCAGAGAGGGGATTAGAGGGTGTAGGGGTGGAAGGGGAGGAAGGAAGGTTCAACATTCCAGAGAGGGGGATTTCAGGGGAAATGGGAAGAAGGGGAGGAAGGAATGTTCAACATTCCAGAGAGGGGGATTTGAGTGAGAAGGGGAGGAAGGGGAGGAAAGAATGCTCAACATTCCAGAGAGGGGGATTTGAGTGGGAAGAAGGAGGAAGGGGAGGATGGAATTCTCAACATTCCAGAGAGGTGGATTTGAGGGTGAAGGGGAGGAAGGTGTGGAAGGAATATTCAACATTCAAGAGCCTCGTTTTCATTCCAGAGCCTCGTTTTTATTCCAGTGCCTCGTTTTCATTCCAGAGCCTCGTTTTCGTTCCAGAGCCTTGTTTTCAATCCGCAGCCTCGTTTTCATTCCAGAGCCTCGTTTTCATTCCCGAGCCTCGTTTTCTTTCCAAAGCCCCGTTTTCATTCGAGAGCCTCGTTTTCATTCCAGAGCCTCGTTTTCAATCCAGAGCCTCGTTTTCATTCCAGAACCTCGTTTTCAATCCATTTTCCCAGCTATTTTTCATGCGAATCCACCCAGACATTTGGCCGTGAACCTCGAGACAAGAAAGAATACAACGGTCGCCCATGTTCAGTTTATATTATAGATATATATATATATATATATATATACTACAGGCTTCTTTCAGTTTCCATCTACTAAATCCACTCACAAGGCTTTGGTCAAACCAGAGCTAAGGTAGAAGACACTTGTCCCAGGTGCCACACAGTGGAACTGAACCCAGAACTATATAGTTGGGAAGCAAGCTTCTTACCATGCAGCTAAACCTGTGTCTATCAACACAGCTATGCCTGCACTTATACATGAAAAATAAAATGAACAAGATGAATATGGTGTGTGTGGGTACCTTTGATCATACATAGGTTTGTGCTCAATCACAGATAACCCGGGGTTAGAACCAAAATGAAAATAACAACAAATGAGATTATGCAAAGAGATTTGATCAGTGAAAGCAAAATATTCATTAATGGATTAATAGTTATGTTTATATGAAAAATAGATTAAGTTTGTTTGAGTAAGATGGTTTCCTTGTTAGAGCGATTTCTTTTACAGGAAGACCAGATAGTTACTGATTTAGAACAAGAGATTTAAAACCAAGATACTGTATGATGATTTGTAAGGGAAATAACATTTGCTGAGTGGAATATAATTTGTCTAAAAGAATCATCACTATAAACTTCATCATCATCATCAGCAGCAGCAGCAATATTGTTGTTGTTCTTGCCATCATAATCATCCTCATCATTATCATTATCACCACCATCATCATGCCCATTCTTACACTCTTCCTCCTCGTTCTCTTCCTCCTCCTTTTCTTCCTTATCCTCTTCCACCTTATCATCATCACCACTATCATCATCATCATCATCAACATCATTAGCATAAAAAAACCCTCAATTTTGTCATCATTGATGTTGGCATCATCCTCCCTATTACCATCAACATCATCGCCATCATCATCATCATCATCATCATCCTTATCATCATCAACTGACTGCAGTAGCAGATAGCTTCAGCCTTCATCTACCCATGGCAGGTGTCATTTTGTGGTCCCATGGTCAAGTGGCTATCCTTGGATATTTGTTGGATTTGAAACTCTAGATGAAACTTGAACTGAGAACAAGAAAGTGGCAGAACATATATTGCAAGGCATCTCATACAACCCTCAAATGATTTTGCCAGACTGCAACCATTCACTGGTTCCTTATTTATTAATCCCAAACAGATAAATGGCAAAGTTAACTGCAGCTGGATTTGAACTCAGAATGAACACTGCAAAGTACTTTATTCAGTACTCTAATGGCTCTTCTAATTCACTCTATTAACTCTTTAGCATTTACATTATCCTGTCAAATGTAATAATTACATAAAATCAAATATGACCCATTCTATGACTTTCTGGAGCAATCTCTTAAACATGCAGATGTCCTTTTATCACAGAACCATTCAACAAACCAACAAGAAGAACTTGACCTTCTAGAAAATGCAGTTAAATCTCCCCCAAACTCAAAATATATTCCAAGAATTGAAAATTTTTCACTGACATATTTCCACTAAGCTTCAGCTTATCGGATTTTATTTAGATATATTCAGTGAAGGGCATTTTCCAAGTGAACTGGATAATAGAGCAGTACTGGAACAAACTTCTATCCACGCATTGCCATTACTGTATCCCTTTTGTTTTTTTTTTGCTGGTTCCACATACAAAGCACCTGTGCCATTTACAAAGCACCTGTGCCGGCGTCATGAAAAACACCTGTGCTGGAGCCATCTAAAAAGCACCTGTCCTGGTGCCACATAAAAAGCACCAGTGCCATGTAAAAAGCATGCAGTTCACTTTGTGAAGTGGTTGGTGTTAAGAAGGACATCCAGCCATAGAAGCCAATCCAAAAACACGACCTGAGCCTAGTGCAGTTCTCCTGCTTGCCAGCTATAGCCAAACTTCCAACCCATGCCAGCATGGAAAACAGACATTATATGACGATAATGATTGTGAGATGAAGTGTTATATTCATGAAAACAAGACATCACCCTGTCCACAAATCAAACCCACGTTTGCACGATTGTGAGTGCAGCAACTTAACCACTAGACCCACTTACCTCCCCCTCATCCTAAGGTACCAGACAGTGGTGTTAAATTCTGTTGGTTACAACGACAAGGGTTCCAGTTGATCCAATTCACAGAACAGACTGCTCATGAAATTAATGTGCAAGTGGTTGAGCACGACACAGACACGCATGCCCTTAATATAGTTCTCAGGAAGATTCAGCATGACACAGAATATGACAAGGTTGGCCCTTTGAATTGCAGGTACAACTCGTTTCTGCCAGCTGAGTGGACTGGAGCAGTTTGAAATAAAATGCCTTGCTCAAGGACACAATGCATTGCTGGGAACTGAACTCACAACCTTACAATTATGAGCTGAATACTCCTAACCCTTTAGCCACATGCCTTCACAGATTAAGTCTGCTCCACGAGTAGACTGTGACAGTATTTGTACTTACCTGTCCTTGTTCTTGTGGCACTATTTACCCAGGGTAGATTGAGCTGGCTCTGACTAATGAGTTCACTATGTCCCTCATGAATGCTGACCACATTTAAAAGTCAGCCCTAACATTCCAGCAGACAAAGTAATGCTTCTGCCTAAAACCCCAAAATCCAGCTTGCATATTTAACAAATACCCCACTGAGAGAGCAAGTACATCAGATAGCACAGATACTGTAGCATTAGACATCGTTCATTGTTGGGGTGCAGAGTTCATGCTTGGAGTTTCAGTAGGGATATAAGTTCACATTTGGTCCCTTGTCACATGTATATCCACTTCGGTTTAGTGTGATCCATAGCAGCTCATCTTACTGTTGATTGTCAACAATTGCAGAGATTTCAGTGATCAAGTCATTGTCAATTATCAGAGCAGACATAGCCTGGATTTGGCAGGATTTGAACTCAGAATACAAACCCTAAAAGACTGAAAGATAAATTTGTCCTCAATGAGATTTGAACTTAGCATGCACCGAGTTGGAACAAATATTGCATGGCTTTCTATCTAATAATCTAATGACTGCCAATTCCCAACGTTGGTAAGAAAAATATAATGTTAAGTGGAATATTATTTGTTTAGATGAATAGTATCGGAGTCTCAAAACTATTAAATGTTCAGCACAACATAATACAATTCAAACAAAAATGTTCTTTCTCCTTGTCTAATATTACCCAGAATGCCAAGTTGCAAGAGCTGGAAGCCATTTTGAAAATGTTCAATATTTAAAAGTAATGTAACGATACATAGAAAGTGAGTTATTGCATTAGACTAATCACAGAATCATGTAGACTTTCTCTGATAATCGTTTCTTTATATATTTACTTTCCTATTATGCAAAAAAAAAAAAAGAGAAAGAAACTTAGAGTTAAATTAGAGTTTGTGTCTTTTGTTTATTTTGACAAAAATGAACAGTTATCTTATTTTTATATTTTATTGTTTTTTTTTTTTAACCAGTAATTAATTTAACATAAACTATTGTTGCTGAACTGTGAGATTGTCTTTTATGAATATATTGCTTCTTTTTTTTTAATGACACTATCACTTTACTTAGTATATTAGGTTACTGTTGTTATAAAATGATTCATTTATTAAGAGGTAGCAAGGCTAAATGTTTAAGAAGTTTGCTTTGCAGTAATGAAGTCCTGAGTTCAATCCCATGGCATGGAATCTTGAGTAAATATTTTTATGGTAAACATAACCTCAGGCAGTGTTTCCTCTGAGCTGTGCACTTGTGCATGTCCATGCATACCCGTATGTTGTCCAAGCAGCATGCAAGAATAAAAAAATATATGTGCACACTAGGTTATCAAGATCAAATAAGATGTTTTTCATTGAAGATCTTTACTCTTATGCTTGTGTACATGCTCATAGTTTGCAAAGAAACACAAAATTTTCACTCAAGCAAATTTCTGCCACATTCCTAATGCTAAAAATAAATGGGAACATTGACCACTGTTCAACCGTAGCATCATGAGTAAAACTAGGTGGAAAGGAAATGTAGAAAAGCTGGTTGGCATTCAAAGGTCTACCTTTCTCACACTGTATGTATAGCTGACTCAACCTGAGAATTATTCTTTTCTACTCTCGGCACAAGGCCTGAAATTTGGGGAGACGGGGCTTGTCAATTAGATTGACTCCAGTACACAACTGGTACTTGATGTATCGACTCTGAAAGAATAAAAGGCACAGTCGACCTCTGTGGAATTTGAACTCAGAGCATAAAGACAGATGAAATACCACTAAGCATTTAGCCCAGCATGCTAACATTTCTGCCAACTTGCTGCCTTTAACTTGAGAATTATGATCTTACAAGCACCCATAAATGTGAAAGTGCATGGCTCAGAGGTTAGAGCTTTGGACTAACAATCATGAGGGAGTAAGTTTGATTCCTAGACTGGGCTGTATGTTGTGTTCTTGAGCAAGACACTTTATTTCATATTGCTTCAGTTCACTCAGCTGTAGAAATGAGTTGCGATGTCATTGGTGCCAAGCTGTATCGGCCTTTGTCTTTCTCTTAGATAACATCGGTGGCATGGTGAGGGAAGTTTGGTATGCAAGGGCGACTGCTGGTCTTCCATAAACAACCTTGCCTGGACATGTGCCTCAGAGGGTAACTTTTTAGGTGCAATCCTATGGTCATTCATGATTGAAGGGAATCTTTACCTTTTTTCCATATATGTGGAACATTCAGCCACTTCTATGTTAATTCAATTAGCAAGTAATTCAGTTAAGAAAACAACTGAATAGTCATCATAAAAACTCAAGGAGATCCATTTACCACAATACATATCCATATTAATTGGTAGTAGGGATACCATATTTCGTTTTGCAAACCATGATAAACTACCAAGTATATTAAAGGTTTATAAATCAATATTGTATCCTACTTTGTGTTAGTAGTGCATTGTTTTCCATTTTTTAAGTGTATTTCTACAGATTTTCTATGGAATTTAGACAGCATTGAAAGTTATGAGGTCTTGTTTACAAATACATCTATGTAAACAATGTAGAGATACATGTAATACATACAGTAATCCCTTGACTATCACAGATGTTACATTCCCAAACCCCCCACGATAGGTGAAAATTCAGGAAGTAGAAACAGTACTGTACTGTATATGTTTTTTTTTTTATTTTTGTAATTTGTATATATTTATTCCATTATAAATGCAAAACAACACCAATGAGAAATCAACGTAAGCTTAGGTAATAAACTGCGATAGGTGAACCATGGTAGGGCAAGGGATTACTGTGTATATATATCTAGATATATATAAAAAAAAATATATATATATATATATATATATATATATATATATATATTGAAAAAGGAAAAAAATGACTTCACTGGTAGTTCTAATTAATTTAACTTTCTTATATTAACTTATAATATAAGTTAATTTTACAGTTTGGTTTGTAGATCTAGTAAGTTCTTTGTTAACTTTTCTGGAGAACTTTTTTCACATTCGTCAGTTGAAATTGTTAAACTGATTTTCAGGTTGTGTTGTGCTGTGTGATTCTATATATAAGAGATTCAGGCATGTTTGGGGTGGGATTGAGGTTTGTTAATAATAAGTGTGAGAGTGAAGGAATGTTGATGAATCAGAGCTGAAAGAAAATAGTGAATGGTAAAAGCAAGATAATTGATCGAGGGTGGAAGTGGGAGGTGATGGGGTGATTAGAGAGTGTTTTATATGAAAGTGTCCTCCTGTTGGTTCCATTTGAATAGTTGACTTTTGGTGGAAAATATAACGGTCAGATTTCCTTTTTAAAATATATCTAACTGTACCAAGAATTTCACGCATTTTCCAATACATGTGTGTGTGTGTGTGTGTGTGCGTGCGTGTGGAAAGAAGCAGTGTATTCCCACATAGGAAAAAGTATAGGAGAATTTGTTTTGGGGTTTGAAAATGCACCTGAATCTCAAAATATGGAATTGTTTTTAAATTTTAGAAGTGGCTGTGTGGTAAGTAGCTTGCTTACGAACCACATGGTTCCAGGTTCAGTCCCACTGCGTGGCACCTTGGGCAAGTGTCTTCTACTATAGCCTCGGGCCGACCAAAGCCTTGTGAGTGGATTTGGTAGACGGAAACTGAAAGAAGCCCGTCGTATATATGCATATATATATATATATATATGTTTGAGCGTGTGTATGTTTGTGTGTCTGTGTTTGTCCTCCCAACATCGATTGACAACCGATGCTGGTGTGTTTACGTCCCCATAACTTAGCAGGTCAGCAAAAGAGACCGATAGAATAAGTACTAAGCTTACAAAGAATAAGTCCTGGGGTCGATATGTTCGACGAAAGGCGGTGCTCCAGCATGGCCGCAGTCAAATGACTGAAACAAGTAAAAGAGTATACCAAACCGATTTCGACAATTTTTTGCTTGTCAATGGTACAAGTATATAAATAAAGAAGAGTTTAAAGTTACAAGGTAAAAACTGGACAAACATGTCTAAACAATCAAATTTTCAAATGTTCACAGAAATTTCATTGAGTTTCACAGAGATAGATAGTAATGGCGAAGATCATAACAAATCTACCTTATTGAAAGTTCAGTGATACTGAGTTTTCAATAATGTACATATGTATGTATGTATGTATGTATGTATGTATGTATGTATCTATCTACTAATCTACATATATATATTTGTATATACATAAATATTGAACAATAAGAATAAGTGCTCAACACTGCATTGGTGGATAGAATTTTTTTATTTGTGTATTAAGGCTACCATTGGTTTCATGTTATGAAAAAATATTTTAATATCCTAACAATTTTTCAAGCCAATCATATAGAGGAATGCTGAAAAGTTCCTGGCATTGAATAAAAGAAAATACAGAAGGATCAGTTAATTATTCTCCTCTCAGATTCACTCTTATTGTAGTGATCCTTCAGTTTTCTCAGTCCTGTAAAAGCACTCAGGAGGTTGAACCTCCAACCAAGCTTTTCATGATACCCTTAAAACCAGGAACTTTCCAGCACCCCTCATACATACAAACATACATACATACATACATACATACATATATAAATATCAACTAGATTGTAGCTTGTATGTATGCATGTATATATGTATGTATGTATGTATGTATGTATGTGTGGGGGGGTAGATAGATAGATAAATAGATAGATAGATAGATAGATAGAAAGAAAGAAAGATAGATAGATAGATAGTTAGATAGATAGATAGATATGTTTTTATTATAGCCACACAGGGCTGAACACAGAAATTGGACGAAATACAAGCGTAGAGTTTTTCATTTTCGAGGTGGGCTGGGTGGGACACACAAAGAAAAGTCAAATCAATAGGGATTGTAATCGTTGGGGTGTGTGGTGTACAAAAATTATAAATCTTCCCAAAAACGGGAATAAATATTGTTTACAGTTTAGGTGTATCCTTGGAGTGAAAAACCTACAAAAAAGCACCAAGGTCACCTCAGGCAGTTCAAAATGTACATAAAAGTAAGTACCTTTTCTCTCGTTTTCTCTTTTTGTTACAAATTAATGCTTAAAATGGTGTCGTCTTTCATACTCACCAATTTTGCCACATTTACCCATTTTTTATTGAAGCTTTCATTCGACAACGCTTTCCTCTCTATCCTCATCCTCCTTTTCAAGTGGTACTTGAAAAAGTTGACGAGGGACTGACCAGAGAGGAAAGTGTTTGTTTGTAAACCTTTCAAACGCGTCCACCACACACATTCTTTCGCCATAGCTATCAGTGTTACGTAAACCGTTTTTCCTTCCCGTTTAAAGGAAGGTGGCGGAACAATATTCACGATAGACTCGGCCGATAAGCGGGCTCGTCCCACACGCGACAGCAGCCGTTCGACGAAGGTCCACAGCTCTGAAATATCTGGACACTGCACGAGTGCGTGCAGAACGGTTTCGTCGCTCTGACCGCATCTCGGGCAGGTCGGTCCGGTGGTTTTCGAACCGTGTCTGTAGACCTTCTCTCGAACTGGTAGTGCGTCCCGATAGCATTGCCAAGCCAGGGATCTCTGGAAATTATCCATAGGCCCCGGCCCGAACGTTGTCTTGAAAAGGCGAGTTAGGAATTTCTCGTCGACACCCAGGTTTGCCCCGAGAGTGTCGTCGGACCTCCCCTCCACTAGTCCTCTATAGAACGCATTGGTCGTTTGTAAGTTGCACAAGTTTGATCCCGGACGGCAGAGCTGTTGTAGAGCTTGGCGACACTCGCGGTGCCAATCGCCCAGTTTCGGTCTCTTTTTGATCCATGTTTGCAGTTCGGTGAGTGAGACGAGCTGCGGGAAGGCGAGCCTCACAAACGGCGCCCACACCTGTTCACCGTCTTCAATGAAGTTCCAGAGATGCCGCAGTCTCAGCGCATGTCTGCGCATCATTAACCACGGCATCCCCAGTCCTCCATGTAACGGTTGTTGACAGCAAATGGATCGCCTCACCATCGGAACGCCACCCTTCCACAGAAAGCGGAAGAGTATGCGTTCTAGTTTCGTGATGGTGGCATTGGGACAAGGTACGACGGTCAGGCGGTAATCAATGACTGATGCGATATACGCATTAGCCACCTCCGCCCGACCTTTTAGAGATAACTTTCTCTCGGCCCATGTTTGGCTGAGTTTGATTACTCTACTGGTGATTTCGTCCCAGTTCTTATCCATCTGGAGGTCCGGATTGAACCAGACCCCGAGCAGTTTAACCGGTCCGTCCGTCCAGCGTCCCACTACGGAGTCACTGTTGGACGGTATAGGCTTGCTTCTCCAGGTGCCGAGTAGCAAACCCACCGACTTTTCCGGGTTAAGTTTTGCTCCTGTCACCGTTTCGTATTCTTTAAGTGTCTCGCTTAGCATCTCGACGTGCTTTTCGCTCGACACTATGACGGTGACATCGTCCGCATATGCAGACACGCTCGTCCCGCAACCCAGCTCCCGTGGGATACCCCTCAGTGTCGCCAGCTTCCGCAGTAGTGGTTCGAGCGTCAATACATACAGAAGCGCCGACAGGGGACATCCCTGACAGACCGAACGCTTGATGTCGAAAGGTTTTGACAGGTGACCGTTCACCCGAATTACCGATCGGATGCCGCTATACAAGGCAGCGATCCAACCGCGGAAAACGGGACCAAAGCCAGCCGCCCTGAGGACGGCCGCCAGGTATCGATGGTCCACCCTATCGAAGGCTTTAGATTGATCTAAATTGATCAACGCCCCACCCATGCCAGGATCCTTAACTACCCTGTCCATGATGTAGCGCATGAGGTGGAGGTTGTCATGGATGCTTCTGCCCGGCACTGCGCATGTTTGCGCCTTGTCGACCAGTTTATCGATGACAAGCGCCAACCTCTCGGCTATTACTTTGGCCAAAATTTTCAAATCTGCGTTGAGCAGAGTGATGGGCCTGAAATTATCTATAAAATTCCCCTTGTTTGGGTCTTTCTTCAGCAATGTCACTGCACCTCGGCTCACGAAACTGGGAATTCTCCCGTTTTGTTGCCAGTTGCAGTAGACTGATGCCAAGAGGTCTCCAAACAAGTCTGGCATTTGGCAATACAGCTCGTAGGGTAGACCATCCAATCCAGGCGACTTATCCCTCGCGCAGCCCGCCATAGCATCCCTTATTTCAGCAGCTGTGATGGGACCCTCACAACACTCTGCTTCTCCCGCCGTGAGCCGCGGCAGGCCAGTCAGGTAGGCACTGAAGTCCATCCTGCGTTCCGACCCACCGCTCGCACCAAACAGTCGAGCAAAGTGCTGTTGAAAGGCCCCACACATCCTTTCGGGTTCGAGTAAACTGCATCCTTGTTCATCAATTAGAGACCGAATAGTGGCTCTGTCACCGCGTTGCGCCTCCGCCACCCGGGCTTCTCGCGCAGCTTCGATCCCTTCGTTCCTTAAGGCACGCATTTTAGCTCTGATGACGCAACCTTCGTGTTTGGCGTTGAGGTGTTGGTCGAGGGCCATCCTCGCTGCCAAAACGTTGGTTGCGCTGCCAGTTGTAAGTGCCTCTTCTAGTTTCTTGACTAAGTCTCCCTCTATTCTATTTCGATCTATCGCTAGTTCTTTACTAAACCTAATAGATTCCGATTTAATTGCTATTTTCAGGGCAAACCACCATCGGTTGTTAACGATGGCTCCTGTTAACGCCCTCTTAATTAATTCGTTAATCCGGTTCCTGTAAACTTGCCGCGCTAAGAGCGAAGCGTTCAGTTTCCAGTAACCGGGACCCTGCCTATGTGTTTTATCTAAGTCGAGCGTACACGTCACAAATTTGTGATCCGTGTAGCTGACTATTTTAAATTGTGGACATCCTACACTAACTCTATCCGCTGTCCTACATAGAACTCTATCTAGATACGATCTCGACGATCCGACGCGGTTTGTCCAAGTCCACGTTGGCACGTTCGGATAGTCGAGTCGGAACCTGTCAGACAAATGGAAACGTCTGAGCAGGTCTTTAAGGCACTTACATCCCCTTCTACTCCTATCCATTCCCACATAGTCTAGATGCGTGTCCAAGGTAGCGTTCCAGTCCCCTACTAATAGTAAAGGTCTTGACGTTCCCAGGAAAAACTCTAGACGTCTAAAGAAATCCGCCCGACCCGTTAAGGACGGTGCATACACTGCCATCAGACGGAAAGCACATCCGTTTGTACCATCGACGTCCACGACAACCAGCCTACCCTCCGGGTCTAGGAATATTGGCCTTACTTTTAGGTTCAGACTCTTTCGAAAAAACACCGCGGTACCACCACCACCCATGTTTGGCAGACAGGGAGAAAAATAAATGTCGAATTGTCCGCCAAACATGGACTTGAGGGTCCGCGGGTTACTGAGTCTGGTTTCACTGATAGCTATTATTTCTATGTTCTGTGACCTGATGTCATTTAGAAGATATCCTTGCTTCCAAGCTGACGCCAAGCCACGTACATTTACACAACCTATTTTAAGCATAATTTAGTCGAAAAGTGTAAAGAGTCGAGAGAGAAGGTTACTTACTCATTTCGACAGTTTTACACTGTTCCTCCTTAGAAGTGTCTATGAGTAAGTCTTTGTATAATTTTTTAGAGAGGTATTTTTGGAAACCCCCTACCGCATTTGGATAGAGGGATTTGAGTGAGTGGTGCTGTGTTGGTGTCAAATGTAATATTTTTATATGTTCTGGTGGTGTTGTTCTTGGATGATTGTTTGTTTTCATGTCATCTTCACATATGTTTGTGTGATATGCAATATACTCCATTAATTTTATGTCTTTTGTGTTTATGGCCGAGAGCATTGTATGCGTTTTTGTGGTGTTGGTGTTGGTGTTAGTTTGGTTTTGTAAGGGGCTTTCAGGGTTTGTGTACCTCCCTGCTTTGCTTGTGCTTGGTTTTGTCTTTTTTAATCTTTTTCTCTTACCCCCTGTGGCTATCTGCCATTCCACTGGACTGTCATCGTTTGACGAAAAGTCCGACAGATCAGAGGGGGGTAAGGGCAAGGCATCAGGTTCTATGCCTGTATTGTGTGGTGTGTGTGTTGTTGGGGATTTAGGTTTTGCATTTGTTTTTTCTTCGTTGATGTTTGTTTTCTTCGTTGTTGTTCTTGGTATTGGTGTTGGTCTATCTTTTGATGTTGGTGGTGGTGTTGTTTCCCTAATTGGTTTTGGTGTTGGAGTTGATTGTGGTGGTGTTTTTTCTTTTCTTGGTGTTGATGGTGATGTCGTTTGGTTTACTTTGTTGATGATCACTTGTGGGTTTGGTGGTGTTGGTAGCAAAGGTTGTTTTTTATTTATTTTTTGTTTTGGTTGTAACTGTTCTTGTTTCTTTTTTTGTGCCAAAACGCACTTTGAAATTAGGTGTTCTTGGCTTCCGCAGAGGTAGCAAAGCGGTTTTTTACCCTCCGCCACCACATAGAGGCTTTGTCCATTTTCCAAGTGAATCACATTCGGCAACTTTTCCAGTGAATCTTGATCCATCTGGATCAAAATTTCAATGCTTTTTCCGGTCCAGCTGTTATTATGAACAACAGTGGTTTCTAACACATTTATTGTTTTCAAATGAAAACATATCGCCGAAGTAATCCACTTGGACTCAATTTCCGGAGGGACATTATTTATTTTTATTCTACTCACTCTCTGTCCCATGTAGTATGGGACCATGATTAGTTCATCATTTTGTAAGGCTTCCATACTATACAATTTCGCCTCTTCTTCATTATTGAAACGAAATTGTACTGTATTAAATTGCAAACCCCAGTTTATATATTCTTTAATTTTCATGATTTTTTTGGCACATTTCTCAATTTCTGTTTTTGTAATTGGATTTGTTAATTTTTTACTTTTTCTTATTATTTTGTAAATGATGGTTCTTTTTTCCACGTCTTCTCTCACTTCTTTTGGGGTATGTAAAATTAAATTTTGTCCGGACGTAGAAAAAAGGGACCTGGTCTCTATAAGTTCTTTGTTTGTAAAATGTAAAGTTTCTTTTTTTTTGTTTTAGCATGTCTGCAAAGTTTTTGTTGTTGTTGTTGTTGGTGGTGGTGGTGGTTGTGGTGTTGTGGCTTCTGTTCATTTTTCCTTCCTCTCTTTCGCTTGCTGTTTGTGAAGAGAGTAAAGGTTGAGTTGAACTGTTGCTGCTGCTGCTGCTACTTTTGTTGTTGTTGTTATCGTTGTTGTTGTTGGTGGTGGTGATGATGGCGTCAGCAGCAAAGGTGCTTACATCAGAGATATTTGTGACGGTTTTTACGCATGGTTTTGTAACCTTGGTTACAGTTTTGTTTTTGTTGTTGGTGTTGTTGGTGGTGACAGGGCTTTTAACAGTATCGATGACGTTGACAGCTTTGACTTTAGAATCTGTTGCTTCATTCTTTTTCTCGATGTCTGTTATTGTTTTGGTGTGTGTGCGCGTGCATGATTTATTTTTTTGTTCTCCTAGCGTCTCAAGTCTAGGAAAATGTTCGTTCATTAAAGTTTCTGTCCAGCGTTCTATGACTATGTTTCTCGACATTTTTCAATGTCGAGAAGAAAATATATAATTTTAAAAAGGTTGAAACTGCCCCTAAAGGGCCAATTCCTACCTTGAAAACACAATAAAAAGAAAGTTTGGTGCTTCACACACCTTATATACAAAAATTCCAACAAAATATGGGCAATAAAAGGTCAAATAAACGTTTACCTTCGCAGCCGATGTGACAGCACGTCCGTGAGAAGAGATAGATAGATAGATAGATAGATAGATAGAAAGAAAGAAAGATAGATAGATAGATAGATAGTTAGATAGATAGATAGATAGATAGATAGTTAGATAGATAGATAGATAGATAGATAGATAGATAGATAGATAGATAGATAGATAGATAGATAGATAGATAATTTATTGTTCATTTGCCAAATGAATGTATGATTTATGCTTGAACACTTGTGTATGTGAGCAGGCACATGACAGAAACACACACACATATACAGACATGTTAGTATTCAGAGTCAATTCTTTCTGGGGTTTTTTTTTTTTGGTTTTTTTTTTCTGTTTCTACTGGTTTTAGTCATCAAACTATGATTATGCTAGGGCACCACCATCAAGAATTTCAGTCGGTCATATTAGCTTCACTACTTATTCCTGTCTGGTATTTATTTCAGCAATCTCTAATTATCAAACCGCTACATTATGCAACATAAAAAGGACATATGAGAAGCACAACACTTGTTATAACTGGTGTAAACATAAACTCAGTGACAGAATTGTGTATCTATGTGTGTATATTTAATAATAATGAGTTTAGCATGTCTCTTGAGCTATGTGTGTAGGTATATGACAATCTGATATATGATGATGTTTGCATTCATATGTATATTTATGTATGTGCATCTACTTATGAATGTAATATATCTTTCACATACATTTATATGTACGTGATAGAAATGCACATGTATAAGTCTGTATTCATATGTGTATCCATGTATACATAGATATATGTGTGACATGTATAGCTTTTGTGTCAGATAGCAGGCTTTTATCAAGTGCTATTAATGACACCTGGAATCAGTCTTTTAAGAAAGGATTTATTAGTTCATAAGCTTAGCAGACTGGAAAATATGTTATTTGAAGATTTTATTATCTGCTTATTAGCATTGATTGATTGATTTTGATATCTGTTTGAGTAACAAATCACAAGTAATCTTGTTTTTGTAATTAACAACTGAAAATTCAGGTAATCTTTTTTTCTGAAGTTTATCTTCAATGAGAAACCAGTTAGTTACTAATAAAGGAAGCTTGTCTTGATAGGAGTGGTTGTGCACTTGCATTGCCTTGCCTTAATTGTGGACAAAGTTACCATTCATTCATTCATTCATTCATTGAAAGATGGTGTCATTTGTCTGCAATCTTCCATGGAAACATATCTGGCCATTGAGCTGATGATGACCAGGAGTGGGAAGGGGAGGGGGAGGGGGGAGTATGATGAGGGGAGGAGGAAGAGGAGGATGAGGGGAGGAGGAAGAGGAGGAGGAAGAAGAGGGGGAAGAGGAGGAAGAGGGGGAGGAGGAGGAAGAAGAGGGGGAAGGGGAGGAGGAAGAAGAGGGGGAAGAGGAGGAGGAAGAAGAGGGGGAAGAGGAGGAGGAAGAAGAGGGGGAAGAGGAGGAGGAAGAAGAGGGGGAAGAGGAGGAGGAAGAAGAGGGGGAAGAGGAGGACGAAGAAGAGGGGGAAGAGGAGGAGGAAGAAGAGGGGGAAGAGGAGGAGGAAGAAGAGGGGGAAGAGGAGGAGGAAGCAGAGGGGGAAGAGGAGGAGGAAGAGTATGATGATGACGATGACGATGACGATGATGATGATGATAAGGAGGAGGAGGAGGAGTGTATGCATGTATGTGTGCTCTCTTTCTCTTTTTAATTTAGAGTAAATTTTGACCTGCCACCTACTTGGGAACAAGGTTGAGATGGAAAGCATCTCAGTTTAACCATCATCCTTTAAATCTGGAAAAGGTCTCGCAAACTTTTATAGTCCCTGATATTGTGATCATTTTCTCCTTAAGATCCCAAGTTCAACCATACATTGTTCCAGATGAATAGATGTATATTTGTTGCTCCTATAACAACAGGTACATATGCATGTATGTATGTATGCATGTATGTTATGTATGTATATATATATGTGTGTGTGTATGCATATATGTATGTGAATTGTCCTGGGTATGACTCTAAACTGCATCTAGTGGTGAGGCTCCAGTTTAAGAATTCTAGAGTTGTGGGGGTGGGGATGGGGGTGGAATCATCCTTTAAATACCATCCCTTACAGGTCCATTCTGACCCAGAACAACCCCGTCTATGGGTTAAATAGGCTTCACGCGGATAGAAAAGGCTCTCATTATATTTGACAAAGTCATGGTGAAGGTAGCTCATTTGTCTGCAATCTTCCATGAAAGCATATATGGTGACCGAGAGAATGGAAGAAGCATTGTAGAAGCTTTTTGTCACTTAAAACCAGTGACATACAAATGTCACATTATCATTTCATTTCTTGATCCATTTTGCAGTTCTATATTTTTAAGAGATGAAGAATTATGTACATTTGATGGATATTTGTCCTCATCTTGTTTGTTATTAACCCAACGTTTCGGCTGATATACCGTCCAGCCTTCATCATAAATAATAGATAGAGAACTCCACTGGAAAATACAAAAACTAAAAGAAGCAGCACATATGTTATGACACAATAACCTCCCAAGCAGACCGAGTGCAGATATGAGTAGCATATGGGAACCTGTATTAAGGAAGGATAGGAAAATATTAGACGTAAAAGTCCTAAAATTCACTCCATAATTGCCCACGGGCATATGTCATAGTGGTTAACAGCACGGGTTACTAACCCCAAGATTCCAAGTTCGATTCCAGGCAGTGATCTGAATAATAATAATAATAATAATAATAATAATAATAATAATAACATCGAAAAATACCTTAGGAATGAGATCCTAGTTTCGAAATTTCGCCAAGACACCTGATAAAGGCTGGAGGGTATATCAGCCGAAACGGTGTGTTAACAACAAACAAGATGATGACAAATATCCGTCAAATTTAAATAATGTAAGTTTATCCATTTTGTATTTTATAAAGCCCTGTGGTTTGGCCACATGAAGAAGATGGATGAGGAGTGGATGGTAAGGAGGGTGATGAAGGCAGAAGTGGTAGGTAGCAGAACCAGAGGCAGTCCTCAGTTTGTGTGGATGGATCGAGTGAGGGAAGCTTTGGTGGTTAGAGGTGTTGAAGTGAGAGATGCAAGAGAGTTTATCAATGATAGGAAAGCTTGGAGGATGTTTTTGGATAGATGAGTGAATTTGATGTTGCTCAAAGGGGTACAGAACCAGCATGGGGTGGCAGGAGTAAACCAGCATATGCTGTTTGGCCCTGCTGCTGATATTGGGGGTTGTGTTCTATGCTTTAACCTGAGAACAGGGCTCACCTCTTTCAACTGGGAAATGAATGGAATGCCTGCTGTGTCTTGTTGTGGTTAACCACTCCTAAAACATGGGGAATAAGCCTGAGTATATAAAAATAAAGAACATTTTTTAAATAGTGATGGACGCATAGCAAAAAGTCGTATCTGCATACATGCAAGGTTGAAAGTAAATTAGAACAATCAGACTGAATGAGATATCATCTGACAAGATGAGGCAATCATCATGTATGCATATATTTGCATATGTATGTATATATGGGTATGCAAGTTATTTTGATTACCATGCCCTGCATAATTACAGGCTGCTCTTTGGAAAGTTATAGTACCCATTCAGGTATATGGCAAAGTCCTGGAACTGCAATATGGCAGATTGTGAAAAGGTAGCAGAAGAGCTCAACTGAGTCAACGGTGCTTCTTACTATTAATGCTGAATGGAGGATTTCTAGAAGATCAACAGTCAGGATCACCAAATTCTATCAAGAGAGTAACTGCAACGTATCCATAGGGTTGGCATCCATGGTTGTGTAATCAACCAATGAAAGGTTCATCACATCTCAAACTACCAATTCAAATTCATAATAATTAGAAACGGATGATGCCAGAGTGTCATTGG
>NC_142937.1:74516733-74536733 GCF_046866305.1 Octopus bimaculoides | reverse complement strand
ATAAGTGAAACTGGTCCCCTAGCAGGTAAGTCTGAATAAGAAACAATCCAGATTAGGACGATCTATCAGAATCACACCAGCAGGAAAAGCAAACGAAACAATAATGATGATGATGACGATGAGGAACAACAACAACGGTGATGACAACAAAAACAATGACAATCATGATGATGATGATGATGATGATGATGATGACACTGATTAAAGCAACAATGGAAAGAATGCCTCTGGAAATAAAAACAACATTGATGGTGATGATGGTGATTATTATCACTATTATTATAATGATAATGATGATGATGATGATGATCACAACGACGACGACGACGGCGATGGAAACAAAGCTGATCACCCACACCCACACCCTCCCTACCAGATAAAATTACAGACAGATCTGAAGAAGATTGAAGCCAAATACTTGTAATACATTTTAGTGTAACATTCTTAAGTCTGGGTCATCTTCACTTTTGCTGAAGTGAAGAAATATGAAATTCTCCTATGGTTTCTGTTAACCTATTAAAGACTAATGGCTACACACTCTTGACACTATCTGTCAGTTTTCATTGAGCTAGATTACTATTAAGTAATCGAAGAAGAAAGCTTGATGATTTTACATCATTAACGTCATTTAGAGATATTATGGAGAACAATCTAGAAAGACCTCCCACCTCCATCTACAAAAAAAAAAAAAATAAGAAGCTATTGTAAAGTGAAGGCATTGTTGTCAATTATCTTGTGTTAGTAATTTATTAGTTGGTCTAGGTATGGAATACATGTTTAAATGTTTTAACTAGAGTGTCTAATATGAAATGGTCAAGTTAATGGGACAAGCAAGTGACTAACTTAAAGTGGGATAGTTTTGTATTGAATCTTGTTGCAAGTGTTGCATTGTACCCTTGGCCATGTTACTTAACTCAGTACATCAAAATAGAGTGGTGTATATACATATATATATATATAACAGTCATTTTCATAGCATTTTTTTTAATGGCCTGATAACTGAAGAGATGCCGGCATGGGTTTCCACCCCGACATCCAAAACTCAGAGTTTTATCGTGGCTACCAAATAATTGCCACATATTATATTTACAGATAAATTCCTCTATCTACATAATATCGAGCTCTCTTTCATTCTTTGGTTGTCTTGCCATTTCTATCTATAATATATATATATATATATATATATATATATATATATATATATATATATATATATATATATATATATATATATATATGTATGTATGTATGTATGTATGTATGTATGTATGTATGTATGTAGGTATGTAGGTATATTTAGATGTTATACTATTAGTGCAAGAAATTTTGTTCCAAGAACGCTGACTGCAATGAAGACATCAGATAATTTATTGTGTAAATTTTCTCATGAAAGGCAGCATAATAAAACAGGGCACAAATAGTTCCAAGAATACTCTAACAAAAATATAAACAATAACAAACTAAGAGAAATTTTAGCCTAAAAATAAAAAAAAGAAACATTGATATGGGATGTAATTTTAGTCCCCTGAAAAAACTGGTAGTAAATAAGGGGCTAATCCACAAAAATCAAGGAAAGGAAACAAAATTTATGCTTGGCAAATGATGCTTCTTGGCATCAATTTGTTTCTTCTTTCACGTATTTCATTCTGTAATTCTTTCATTGAGACGTTCTTTTATTCTTTCTTTTCTTTCATTTTACTATTTTTTTATTTTCTTTATTAACGTATCAACGTTATAATTTTTGCTAACATTCGTCATGTCGCTGAAGCCATCTAAAAACAATAATATAAAGGTGTGTAAATCTCCTGAATCAACACTTCTTGGTGTCGATTCCTCTTGTTTAGTTACCATTAATGTCTTTCCATGAAGAGAAATACTCAAAAGTGAAAGGTACGTTAAAATAAATAAATAAATAAATGAAGATATATCTCAAAAAATGCCATACAGCATGTGTATATTTATATGTGTATATATATGTATATCAATATATATGAGTGTGTGTGTATATATATATATGTCTATTTATACACATATATATATATGCATATGTATATGTATACATACATTTATATACACATACATATTTTTATTTGTATGTGTATCTCTTTTGGCAGAATGACACTTCCTATCTATCTATCTACATATGTGTGCGTATATGTGTGCATATATATATATATATATATATATATATATATATATATATATATATATATATATATATATATATATACATATATATGTATGCATGTATGTATGTGTGCATCTGTGTATGCGTGTAGAATGACAGACAGACAAATTGATAAATAATACATACACACAAACACATATATGTATGTATGTATGTATGTATGTATGTATATTGTTTCCTTCTTTCTTCACTAACCTGTATTTGGGCTATAAGATAAATTCTGGCTACAATAAAAATACTAACATAAATCAATAAAGAAGGAACAACCTGATAATTTTGTTACACAATTTTTTTTTTATTTTTTTTATGCCTTACTATTCTGGTGGTCACATACAGGAAATAATATATTATGCGTCAACATTCATCTAAAAGACTTGACATTAAATCTTGTAGTGAAGAGCATAATTCCCAAAAACCTCTGAACATTATCAAAATTGTTAGAGCATTGGGCAAAATGTTCAAAACGGTTTTGTGTGAGCCTTCACTGGCAGAATGACCCTTCCCATATATCCATTTATCTACCTAGATATATATACAGGAATAAGGGCAGTGAATCGTCAATTAGTAATAGAATTAATAATTAACAATTTTGCCATGTAGTTCAGTATGAAAAAACCTTTATCGGTAAAACCATTTATCATCATAAATATACAGGGATTAGCTTGAGTTGCTTCTCCAACATACTGAAAATTTAGAAATAGCAGTCAAAGAACTACTGATTCCATCGCCATCCGTTTAGAAAAAAAAATTGTAGTTTGGAATCAGAAGTTCTTTGACTGCTATTTCTAAATTTTCAGTATGTTGGAGAAGCAACTCAAGCTAATCCTTGTATATTTATGATTATTACCTAGATATATATATATATTATATAGGTAGTTAGGGTAAAAACCCACCTGTTTCCTCCTGAAGCATAAATGCTTATTCTGCTATTACAATCTAATATGTGACCACATTTGCTGCTGTATATTTGTCAAAATACATATTGAATTTAAGAATTATGGAAATATTATTTGGAGAGTTATTGTATAACAAACCAGAAAAGTGGAACATTTTTTGGTATTATTTATTCTCCGTTATCTATCATGTAAATCTTTGTAATTTCTATCAGCAAATGAAACATGTAATGGAGAATATATGAATATATAACACCCAAAAATTTTTCACTTTCCTATTTGACTATATACATACATACATACATACATGGAACTGTAAAGATATGTAAAACTTTCCAAAAATTTAGCACATGAATACATATGCATGCATCTAGACATAAAAACGCATCCATAAAACAAACATACAAATCTGCGCATACACTAACACCAAATACTGCACACACACACATATGCACAAATACCTAGATGATGTTGATAAAAGTTCCAATGAAGGAGCCTTGAATCTATGTTAGAGTCCGGCTCTTTCTCTATGGACAAGAAATACAGAAATGAAACTGATTGATAACATACATACATACATACATACACACATATATATATATAACTCTTGGTGTGTTTGTTGCAGCTCTTTACATTCCGAATTCAGAATCCCACTAAGATCAATATTATCACAGGCATAGCTGGGTGGTAATAAGCTTGCTGCCCAATCATATGGTTTTGGGTTCTCCCACTGTATAGTGGGCTGACCAAAGCTTTGTGAGTGGATTTTGTGAGTGGACTTTGTGAGTGGACTTTGTGAGTGGACTTTGTAGATGGAAACTGAAAGAATCCTGTCGTATACATATATATACAATTACATGTCTGTTTGTGTGTCTTTTTGTGTCTGTGTTTGTAACTCACCACCACTTGACAACAAGTGTTGGTGTGTTTATGTCCCCATTACTTATCATTTCAGTAAAAGAATAAGTACCAGACTTATTTTTTAAAAATGTACTGTGGTCAATTCATTCAACTAAAAACTCTTGAAAGTGGTGCCCCAGCATGGCCACAGTCTAATGACTGAATCTGAAGGTTGTTCTGTAAGGTTGGAACAATGCAAGAAGGTATAAAGTAAACTACAAAAGGAAAAGAAAACAAAGTTGCAGACTTACTTTGTATTTCTGTATTTCATATGTATGTATTAGTCCAACGCCAAATAAAGCAATGTGAGTGGATTAGGTAGAGAGAAACTGAAAGAAGCCCCTTATATATAAGTAGATATGCATGTATGTATACATATATATATATATATGACGGGCTTCTTGCAGTTTCTTTCTTTCTAATTCACTCACATGGCTTTAGTTAACCTTGGGCTTTAGTAGAAGACACTTGCCCAAGGTGCCATGCAGTGGAACTAGAATTGGAACCATGTTGTTTGAAAGCAAGCTTCTTACCACAGCCACACCAGTACTAACGATATGATAATTAATCACATAAAAAATTGCTCAAGGTTTGTTATACATTTTTAACATCTTTCTTTGTACAAATTGAATCTTTTCATTACTACCCTATTTGTTATAACTTAGAGAATCTTTCCAGTGAAAAATTATCATTTGCTTTATCTAAAAATTGGATAGAATCAGCAAAAAATATTTAGTTGTAAAAATTCATATGACACTTACATGTCATCTTCTTCAGCACCATACTCTTCCATCTCCAAGAGATCCTCCTTAGATATTTCTTTACCATGTAATTCAACTAATTCTTTTTCCTTTATCTCATTAAATTAAACCTGGTGTGCCAACCCCACCAACAATCTCTAGTAAACTTCTTTTTTTATTAACTCCTCAAAGCCTAAGAAGTTCAGGATACTGTCAAAATAAATCTTGCTCCAGAGACGATTTATTGTGGTTATTTTCACTTCTTATCATATTAGAGTCAAATTTTTAATATCATTCCAATTACACCAAAATTCCTTTATAGTAACTTTTGCATCTGTTGTGCGAGAATGGACTGGACCATTACATATAAATAGTAGCGGTCTGAGTAACTGAGGTAGTTTGTGCTAGCTCCACAGTTCATGTGTTGATAGTTCAAAGTTTACCATTTGAGTTAGTGTGTTGGTTCTTAAAAGATTGTTGTTCCGTTCTGTGTGTTTACTGCCGTTTGTTTCAATTATATTGCTATTACATTGTTGCAGTGTATTCGTTTATCCATAAAGATATAACAGTTTCAGATTATAAGAATTTAATTATTTAAAGGTGGGCTATAAATTGTAAACCTTTGAATGTTGTCATAGTTCCCTAGACCAGTGGTTCCTAAACATTGTTGACCTACAGAATGGTTTCATACAAGACAACTTTTCAACAGACCAAGAGATCATGCACATAACAAAACTCAATAAAGTGCATAATATGTAATGTTATTAATATATATATATAATATCCATGAAGGCACATGGTTCAGTGGTTAGACCACCATGAGGTAATGTGTTGTGTTCTTGAGCAAGACATTTTATTTCATGTTGCTCCAGTTCACTAGGTTGTAGAAATGAGGTGTGACATCACTGGTACCAAGCTGTATCGGCCTTTGCCTTTCCCATGGATAACATTGGTGGCGTAGAAAGGGAGAGGCTAGTAAGTATGGATGACTGCTGATCTTCCATAAACAACCTTGCCCAGCCTTGTGCCTTGGAGGGGAACTTTCAAGGTGCAATCCCATGATCATTCATGACTGGAGGGGGTCTTTATCCTTTATATAATTTCCATGTAGTGCTTATCTCCGCCCTGTTTGGCATTTTTTTCCCAATCAAGCTGACACATACATTTAGAACATCAAATGATGGTATCTACCTCCACACCAGAACAGACGTACTCACTATGTACTCATTAGAGAAATGGACGACACAGCACTGACAGTGCACTCTTAAGAGCAAATGCTGCACCTCATGGACAAACTCTCAAAAAGCCTGCCAGGAATTCAGCCTGCCTATCAGTTTGAAGAAGACCAATGTACTGAGCCAAGGTATCAAGCACCGCAATCCACCCCACCACCACCACCACCACCACCGTCACCATCAACAACTTCAAGCTGGAGGTAGTCTATGAATTCTCCTACCTCAGCTCCACCATCTCTGATGGCCTCTCCATGGACCCTGAGATCAGCAGGTGAATTGGACAAGAATCTTCTACATTTGATAAGTTCACAAAGAGAAAACAGAAAACTGGCCACAAACTCCAAGATTGCTGTCTTTAAGGCGTGAGTCCTCAGCATACTACTTTACAGCAGTGAGCCATGGAGCCTCTACTCCACACAAGAGCAACGTCTCAAACTTTTCCACCTTCGTAATCTGAGATGCATTTTGGATATCAAATGGACTGACCAGTCATCAACTCCGAAGTCCTCAGCTGTGCCAAGATATCAGTATGTTCACCCTGCTCCAGCAGCACCATCTGTACTGGCTCAGTCATGAACATCATATGCTAGATGAGAGGATTCCAAAAGACCTCCAGTGTGGGGAATTGATCACCAGCACAAGAGCACAAGGATGACCTCATCTTCATTTCAAGGATGTCTGCAAGAGAGATATAAAGTCAATAAGAGAGATATAAAGTCAAAAAATGTCCTGAGATGGGAGGAGGTCACAAATATTCGCCCACACTGGAGGCAAATACTGTGAAAAGGGATGAAGCAAAAGAAAGAGAAATTGAAACTTGCAACCACAGAAAAGCACACTCAAAGAAAGGGAAAACCAGTAGCACCAATGGAGAGCCTTTCCAGATGCAGTCACTGTGTGCATGACTTCCACTGCTGTGTGGGCCTGAGTTTACTGCTCTGTATCCTGAGCTCCCTGAGCTCCCTAATCCAATACAGGCTTAAACAGCAGACCCCAAAAAAGATATCTCAGTAAAAAGCATTGCCCAAGGCAGACCATGTCTCACTTCCTTGCCTCAGTTGCACTACTGACTATTATCTATATATTATACAACTTTGAAAAATTCCTGTAATACTTAAAATAATGATGACTTGCAACAAACTTTCTTTTCCCAGCACTGTCTATTCATCAGGTCATCAGCTAAATTCAAATAATTTATTTCTATGTCAAGTGACAAACATTGAGAGTTTTGTTTTTGGATGTCCTTCATTCACATATTTAAATCTCTTCTCATGTATTCCATTATACTAGTTCTATCCCTAATTAATTTTAGAACAGCTAAAATGTATTACATTTAGAGCACAAACTTTAATTTCTCCCAACATTGCTGCAAATTGTCCCTACAGATATCGATTATAGATGAAGAGCTCCTTAAATATCTATAGCTCATTGTTTGTTATTGAATCTCTTCTGAGTAGAACTTCTCATTTAGTTTCTAATATTACACACCTTTTCCTTGTTTCACTTTTGTCCACAGGTATCACTGGAACACAATAATTCTTTATCTTCTACCTGTTTCCAGCTTTTGGAGTGTGACCATACTGGAGCACTGTCTTGAAGGCTTTTAATTGAACAAATTGATCCTGATGTTTATTCTATCAGTCTCCTTTGATGAACAACTAAACTATGGGAGCATAAAGAAATCAAGTTGTCAAGTTTTGGTGGAGAACAAACAGAAACACAAAGATGCACACACATAAACATATTTATATATATGCCAGCAGATGGTTTTTAAACCATTTAGCATATAGTCATAGTTGGTGATATAGCTTGCAGCTGGCCTTGTTTGGTATGTGACATCGATAAGTCACAATGACGAAACATCAATGTATGTCACTCCAAGAAGGGACCTATACAAGTTGTTTCACTTGACAATGACTTACTCTCAGGTGTTTTTTTTACACCAGATGCATAGAGAATATACTTTCTTATGCCTAAAAACTGCAGCTGGCCCATGAACTAACAACACACATACCTTGTGTATGTGTGTTCGATTTTGTTTATATATTTCAGTTTCAGGTGCCATCCACCAAATCCACTCACAAAGCTTTGGTTTGCCTGGGGCCATAGTAGAAGGCACTTGTCCAAAGCACCATGCAGTGGGACTGAACCCAGTTTCGTGTTTATCATATTTTCAAGCATACAATCGAATTTTACAGATCAAAGTTTCCAGCCAAAACAGTACATCGATTTATGCACCAAGACAACATATGAAATGCAGCAGGACTGAAAAGATAGTGACGATATTTGAACATTTACACTATATACATCAAATTGTACGCTGAAAATGCGATAGCCATCATTGAAACAGGGATAAATCAAGAAAAATATATTTAGAAGATGAAAACTGAAAGAACTTGTTGCAACAAACCATCAATCCGTACATCTACCTTAACTGCTCGCTATTCCTGAGATGTTTAAGGGTGTAGAGTCCTCAGGCATTTCCTCCATAGGATCCTAAGAGAAGCAACCATCATTAGACTTTGTATCAGAATTTCCAAGCACAACTGAGACTATACTCTTTTACTCTCTTTACTCTTTTACTTGTTTCAGCCATTTGACTGCAGCCATGCTGGAGCACCACCTTTAGTCGAGCAAATCGACCCCGGGACTTATTCTTTGTAAGCCTAGTACTTATTCTATCAGTCTATTTTGCCAAACCGCTAACTGACGGGGACATAAACACACCAGCATCGGTTGTCAAGCAATACTAGGAGGGACAAACACAGACACACAAACACACATATATATATACATATATACGACGGGCTTCTTTCAGTTTCCATCTACCAAATCCACTCACAAGGCTTTGGACAGCCCGAGGCTATAGTAGAAGACACTTGCCCAAGATGCCACGCAGTGGGACTGAACCCAGAACCATGTGGTTGGTAAGCAAGCTACTTACCACACAGCCACTCCTGCACCTATGGATATTATCCAGTCATCTTGTTCTTGATATACCCCTAGTTCTCCTGTCTGTTGGCTCAGCTTGAAAACTCCATCTTGTGATTATTTTCTGAGACATTCTAATCACATGTCCATTACTACCAGAACTGTGACCCCTCAATCAATAACAAAATCTCACTAGCTTATTAACCACTCATTGCCTGGCAAGCTTTTGTTTTAATTTGTATTCGTGTTTTAACTTGTACACTCTGTACATTCATTTATTTATTTGTCAAAGTCCATCATGATTTTCATTTAATTCTGTGTCTAAAAGGCTAACAGAAAAGCAACTTCTTATTGCAAAGCTGAAAAGGAAACCTATTACAATCAGAGCTTCAAAGAAAATAAAGTTACTTATGGCAATTTTAAGTGAATTAAGGAAGATCAAATAGACCCCTACTTGGAAGTGCATTAATTTGTAACTGTTAAATATAATTTCATTTTTGCTTTACTTTTCTTATTTTTTGTTTTATATTTTCTGTATTGTAATACCTTAAAGAAGTTGTGTCTCTACTATGGAGATGGTAGACATATAAAGATTCTATCTTAGGTGACAATCATAAAATAAACTTATCTTTAGTAATCTTTATTCATCGGTGTTTTCTTTCCATCTCAGTTGAAAAATGTAACAGGTTACAAAAGAAAGAATGGAAACAAAAAAAAAAAAAAAAATCAAACAAAAATTCAGTATGAGAGACGACACACAGTTCACAATTTTTTATTTTACAGTTTTCAGTCTTATTTTGTTGCTTGGCAATGTTATTATAAAATGACGTTAAAGAAACGACATTGAGTACTTCACAGACACACACAAACACACATACACACACATACACACACATGCCCATACACACACACTTATGAATCTATGTATGTATATGGATGTATACAAACATATATATATACATATATATATATATATATATATATATATATATATATATATATATATATATATATACATTGTCATCATTATCATTTAATGTCCATTTTCTATGCCGGCATGGGTAGGATGGTTTGACCAGAGCTGACCAGCAGAAGAGCTGTACTAGATTCCAGTCTGATTTACCTTGGTCTCTACAACTGGATGCACTTCCTAATGCCAACCATTTTACAGGTGTTTTTTACATGGCACCAAATTGGGTGCCTTACCGTGGCATGGGTGTTATTACACAGCACCAGTGCAGGGCTCTTACAGGCCAATCTACCTCAGCAATAGGGAGCAGCATTAGCAATTCCACTATGGAGGACAGGTCTTCTTGAATGCAGCAAGCACCAGACATCTCAGTCCTTTGTCATTTCCGCCATAAGGCTCAGCATTCTGAGATCTGCCTTCAGTACCTCATTCCACATCTTCCTGGGCCTCCCTCTTCCACAAATTTCATCCATTTTGAGTGATCAGCATTTCTGGGGCCATAGTAGAAGACACTATAATTGTGGCAGAATGAGTTTACATATATATATAAGGGTAAAGGCCCTCTTTGGTCATGAACGTGCATGGGATTGCACCTAGAAAGTTACCCTCCGAAGCACAAGTCTGGGCAAAGTTGTTTATGGAAGACCAGCAGCCGCCCCTGCGTACCAGCCTCCCCTCTCTAACCATTTATGGTATCCAACAGAAAGGCAACTAATTTCTACAGCTGAGTGAACTGAAGCAATGTGAAATAAAGTGTCTCACTCAAGAACACAACACAGAGCCCAGTCTGGGAATTGAACTCACTACCTCATGATTATGAGTCCAACACTCTAACCACTGAGCCATGCATATGAGAATAGTTTCATAAACAAATATTAAAGCACCGAGTGAGTTGGTATTTTTAGAAATGAAGAAAATCTTGAACACAGAAAGTTGTGAGAAACAGCTTTAGAAAGACAGGTAAAAATTACCTTAGAGACAGAAGAAGGTAATCAGCAGCCATAGCACAGGGTCAAACTTTGTAGCTCTCAAACGCTGGCTGAATGCTCTGTATCATTGAGCTAAATGACCCCAGACACACATGCACATATGCTCATGCACACACACAAACACACACACACACACACACACACACACACACACACACATACACACATATACTTGTCATCATTATCACCATCATCATCATTATCATCATTTTCTATATTTAAGAGATGAGGAATTATTTACATTATTTACATTATTTACATTTGACGGATATTTGTCCTCATCTTGACAGGGAACAACACTGGAAAATACAAAAACTAAAAGAAGCAGCACATATACTAGGACACAACAACCTCCTAAGCAGACCGAGTGCAGATATGAATAGCATATGGGAACCAGTATTGAGGAAGGATAGAAAAATAATAGATTTATAAGCCCTAAAATTCACTCCATAATTGCCCACGGGCATATTGCATAGTGGTTAAGAGCGCGGGCTACTAACCCCAAGATTCACGGCAGCGACCTGATTAATAATAGTAATAATAATAATAATATAATAATAGTAACATCGTTAGGAATGAGAACCCAGGCTCGAAATTTCCCCAAGACACCTGACGAAGGCTGGAGGATATATCAGCCGAAACATTGTGTTAACAACAAACAAGATGAGGACAAATATCCGTCAAATGTAAATAATGTAAATAATCATCATTTTAACTTTCACTTTTCTGTGTGTGCATAAATCAGATGGCATTTGTTGAGGAAGATTTTCAATGATCTTGATGGCTTTCCTTTAAAAAAAACCCTCATCTGATTCCAAGCAAGGCCAAGATTAACTTCAATGCATTGCACATCAACAACGGCTTAACTGGCCATAACTTCGAAATTGCTGTCAATAATATTTTTGCTTAAGAATATATACATAAAGAGAAAAACAACTAGTTTTAAATCTCTGAGCAAGGAATATGCAGTAACAGTACGGATCAGTAAAGTCTATTTGCCAACGCAATGTGGCAGTCCTACACAGGATGATGTTACGTTTTAGCCCCAGGAAAATATCTTTTCCAGCTGAAAAAGATGTTTTCCTGGAGCTAAAAAGTTGTAACATTATCCTGTGTAGGACTGCCACATTGCGTTGGCAAATAGACTTTAGAATATATATATATATATATATATATATAAACAATATATGAGTATATGCATATATATGTACATACCTTCATCTACATGTACACATAGATACATAACTGGGTACATGACGTGGCAAAAGAACATGGACAAAATGATAAACAAGGTACAACAAACAAGCAAGCCACATAGAAACATCTCCTTCATCAGCTGCCACCATTAAAACACCGGCGTTTCGAAGAATTAAGACAGTACGCATCGTTGAAATGGTTCTTCCCATGAACACAAATTAAATCATTTTCGTGGAGGATAGTGGCGGACGGAAAACAAGACAGGAAAACGAAACGGTGAATAAACAAACAAGCAAAAAGGCTGTACAGACAGACGTGAAGTGTGTATGTATTGAACGCTGTGAAACACGTACAGGAGGTGCAAAGAAGTACGTGCGAGCTTGGTGATTCCAAGAACGAAAAGAAATAGCAGCCGGACACACGTGACCAAGGCTGTGTGAAGAGAAAGAGTAGCAGAGGGAAAAGAAGGGGAGGAAGTAGAATAAAAGTGAGCAACGAGAGGTAGAGAGAGAGAGAGAGAGATACTAGTAGTAACGGTGAGAGGCGA
Organism: Octopus bimaculoides; assembly: GCF_046866305.1. NCBI lineage: Eukaryota > Metazoa > Mollusca > Cephalopoda > Octopoda > Octopodidae > Octopus > Octopus bimaculoides. The sequence continues at coordinate 74,524,143 of NC_142937.1, read as the reverse complement.
AGGACGACTAACAAGAGATAGAGAGAGAGAGATAGTAGTGACAGGTAGAGGTGAAGAACAGTAGAGGGAAGAATGAGAGGGGGAGATAGAAATAGAAATAGAGAGAGTCGCGTTAGAAAAATAAAACTTACTGTATAAAGGTTAACGCGTGCGTTCTGTCGTGATACAAACAATATATGAGTATATGCATATATATGTACATGTATGTACATACCTTCATCTACATGTACACATAGATACATAACTGGGTACATGACGTGGCAAAAGAACATGGACAAAATGATAAACAAGGTACAACAAACAAGCAAGCCACATAGAAACATCTCCTTCATCAGCTGCCACCATTAAAACACCGGCGTTTCGAAGAATTAAGACAGTACGCATCGTTGAAATGGTTCTTCCCATGAACACAAATTAAATCATTTTCATGGAGGATAGTGGCGGACAGAAAACAAGACAGGAAAACGAAACGGTGAATAAACAAACAAAAAGGCTGTACAGCCAGACGTGAAGTGTGTATGTCTTGAACGCTGTGAAGCATGTACAAGAGGGGCAAAGAAGTACATGCGAGCTTGGTGATTCCAAGAACGAAAACAAATAGCAGCCGGACATATATATATATGTGTGTGTGTGTATATATTATATACATATATACATTTTGCCTTTAGGAAGGGCATCCAGCCATAGAAACCATGCCAAAACGAACGGAGCCCTGAACAGCCCTTCAGCTGGTTGGATCCTGTCAAACCATCCAACCTATGCTAACATGGAAAATGGACAAATTGAAGAATGATGGTGATAATGATATATATATATATATATATATATATATGTATATAGATAGATATATGATAAATAGATACATATAGATATAGATATATACATATATATATATACATACATATATATATATATATATATATATATATATATATATATATACATATATATATACATACATATATACATACATATATATATATATATATATATATATATATATATATATATATATATATATATATATGCTTACATATATATATGCTTACATATATATACACACACACACAGACATATACATACACACACACATATATATATATATATATATATATATATATATATATATATACTGTAAACTATGAATTAATATATACATGTAATTCAATTCATAATGGAAAATGATCTGATGGATTTTCTAATTTTAAATTTTTTCGCATTTTCGCAACTTTTTTTCTTCTTGGGTTTTTGTATAGATATATATATATATATATATATATATATATATATATATATACACATTTATTGTCTATGTGATATTCTTCAATGACAATGAGCATTAATAGAGCTTCTTCATTTGTTCCAGCGTCCCGTTTCTGATTTCACTTCTTCCATCTAATGAAACCGAAAAAAAAAAAAAGAAGAAACCAAAAAAGATTAAATACTAAAAACAAACAAAAGCATGCATAAGTACATAGCAAAAGTCACACATACTTATATGGTATTAAAGACTGGTTCTTGTTCTATGGAGTATAAACATGAAAGAAATAATAACAAAAGAATTTCAAAGACAAGAAAAAAAAATATAGACAATGTATATAACATGATGGTCTTGTTTCTTTGTTTTATATTATATAGACACCACATTGAAATGAATTAGGAGAAAGAAATATTTGAAGATATATGTACGTGTGAGTAAATATATATATATCTATATATATGTATGTATGTATGTATGTATGTATGGATAGATGGATGTATTCATGTGTTTCTCTTGAAGACTTTTCATAACTTTTAATCAAATCTTCCATTAGAAAGGTAGGCAATTCCAAATAACAGAAAGAATTGTCAAATATATTTCATTTTTGATAATCATATTTTAAGATTTTGTATCTTCTAAGATAATCTTGACTGGTGTTTTAACAATTGAGTAGAGGCAAGAAATAAAAAAAAGATTATTATTGTTGTTGTCATTATTATTATTATTATTATTATTATTATTATTATTATTATTATTATTATTATCGTTATTATCATTATTATCATTATTATTATTATTAATTAAATAGATGTGATATAGCTTTCTTTCTACTAACATAAGAGTTGTGGCTCTTCTAACACAAAACCACACATACACATGACTAGCTGTATATCACTACACACACACACACACACCCACACATACATATACACACACACACACATATATATATATATATATATATATATATAAGTGTATATCTATTTATGTGCATGTGTGTGTATGTGTGCATATGTGCATACAGGTGTTATATATGTATATATGTGTGCATATATATATATATATATATATATATATATACACACAAATGTGTGTATATATCATCATCATCATCATCATCATCATCATTTAACATCTGTTTTTCGTGCTTGTATGGGTTGGATGATTTAACAGGAGCTGGCAAGGTTGAGAGCTCTTCCAAACTCCATTGTCTGTCTTGGTATGGATTTTACAGCTGGATGCCCTTCCTAATGCCGACCATTTTCCTGAGTGTATTGGATGCTTTTTTATGTGGCACCAGAACCGGTTTATTACATGGCACCATCACTGACAGGATTACCAAGTAGCTTGCAAGATAAAAATAAATATCTATTTATCTCTCAATATATAAATACATGTGTGTGTATGTTTGTGTGAATGTGTGTGTGTACATATGCATGCATGTCTGTATGCATGCATGCATACAAGCATACATGTATGTATGTATGTATGACCAAAATAAGAGGGTCCTGAGGTCAAAGAGAGCAGCTACATACAATAATGATGTGAACAAATGAGAGAATACTAACATGGTCATTCAACCTGCTAGAAACAGCAACCAAATTGGGAAAATAAAAAGACAATATCAGAAAAGATTTGGTGCTATTTTGATATTATATGAAAGTGAAGAAATAGTTGAAGCATACATTATGATGCTTCAAAGCATCATAAAAATTCTGAAATGAACCTCTAAACCAGTGATTTTCAACCATTTTTTGCCTATAAATCCCCTTCGGTTCCTATTTTACTCAGATGAACCATATTGTATACTTTTTACTCTTTTACTCTTTTACTTGTTTCAGTCATTTGACCGTGGCCATGCTGGAGCACCGCCTTTAGTCGAGCAAATCAACCCCAGGACTTATTCTTTGTAAGCCTAGTACTTATTCTATCGGTCTTTTTTGCTGAACTGCTAAGTTACAGAGATGTAAACACACCAGCATTCGTTGTCAAGCAGCGTTGGGGGATAAACACAGACACACAAACATACACACTCACACACACACACACACACACACACACACACACACACACACACACACACACACACATATACATATATATGATGGGCTTCTTTCAGTTTTCCATCTACCAAATCCACTCACAAGGCTTTGGTCAGCCCGAGGCTATAGTAGAAGACACTTGCCCAAGGTGCCACCCAGTGAAACTGAACCTGGAACCATATGGTTGGTAAGCAAGCTACTTACCACACAGCTACTCTTACGCCTATTTTTATAATTAAATATCATTAAAAATTGTATCAAAAAATTGTTAGAATATTTTGTGTATTGTAGAAGTATAGCCAATTTATTGTACATAAACTTATGTACAATAGACAAAATCTTATATGGGCCCCTAGGGGTCATGTGGACCCTGGTTGAGAACCACTGCTCTAAACTATTGCTGTAAATGATAAAAGTATAACTTCTTCCTCTGCAGTTTTAAGCTAATGAACTCTTCTTTGATGTCAAAAGAAGAGGAAGCTAATAATTTCAAGGACATTTCATAACTACATAATAATTCTATTTTGGAACAGTGTATCTTGAAACAGGTAATGCTAAATCATAGCATGTAAATATTCAGTTCAAAGAATCTTTGAATAATTGAAGGCTACTCATGGAAATCAAACCCACATCTCCTGAAGATATGACAGGTGTAATTTCCTTTGCTTCAGTTGACACAAAAATTAGTACACCTAAACAAAAGGGAACTTGTTTTAGAATTCAAAGAATATAAATGAAAGCATATATAATTTATTTAATCTATTCTAATAAATTTCAAAGTGTTTCAGGTTTAGAGTTTCATCAGAGAAAATTGAGAAATTTTAAAAAGGAGAATTGTATAAATTCTAATGATGAAACAAATTAACCCTTTTGATATCAACACCCTTGGGATTGCTCTTGATTCTATGATATAAACTTGATTTTTTAAAGAGATTTAAATTAAAACTTTCTTTGAAAACTTCACATCAATTCATGTTGCAAACACCAACATAATAATGACACAGATTATTCTGCTAAATTCTTTATTATTTTGAAAATTAATTAAAATAAAAGCCACTAATTTTAACAGGGTTATGATAATGAAAGTGTTAATGAGATATTAAAGAAGGAATGGAAGAGAAAAACAAAGAGTGGAAAATAAGCATGGTTTATAAAAATATCACCATTGTTAAGAGGGGACAAAAAAAAAAACTAACAGTAATTAACAGTAATGAGGAACTGTCATTCAAGGTAGGAAAATTTAATTTGAAATCTTTGATTTGGAGAATTGAGTTATGAGAGGCCATATGGACAGAAGGAGATAACTTAGTCATGCTACTATGGTGCTGAACTAGACTCGGAGCAAAATGTTTGTATTGAATTGATAACTAGATCAACAGAGGCGAATGATTAAATATAAAAATTAGTTTATATAGCAACCCAATTGGCTGTGAATAATACAATAACATACTTCAAATTTTAAGGATTATATAGATATAATATGTGTAAGCATAATGATTAGGTCACTGATGGATAAACTCAAGTCAGGTCAGGGATCTCATCACGGGCCAATGAGACCTGCCACTAATATCATGTAAACTATTACAACATATTACATGATTGGGCGGTCAGTGGCTAAACTGGCTCCTGCACTTGAGTAGCTTGCTACTCTTGAGGAAAGTGTCTAAGCACGCAGAAGGACTAAAAACAAAACCTAATGAAGGATGTATGAGTTCTTTGTGGGCCAATGGCTATCCAGTTGGAGAAAGCAATGGCAAACCGGCCCGACATCTCTGCCATGAAAACACTAAGAGAAAGTCTGAATGAAGTAACACTATAGTTTCATCTGATAAGAGAGCTCGGACTTGGAGGACTTCCCAGATTAAGCATGAGTTCTCTCATTGTAGTGATATCAACATGCTACAGGAGTATGATAATGACAGACAAAGGTAATACACCAAAGTAAATAGGTGTAAAGTTTACCTGCTTCATCATCATCATCATCATCATCGTTTAACGTCCGCTTTCCATGCTAGCATGGGTTGGACGATTTGACTGAGGACTGGTGAAACCGGATGGCAACACCAGGCTCCAGTCTAATTTGGCAGAGTTTCTACAGCTGGATGCCCTTCCTAACGCCAACCACTCAGAGAGTGTAGTGGGTGCTTTTACGTGTGACCCGCACGAAAACGGCCACGCTCGAAATGGTGTCTTTTATGTGCCACCCGCACAAGCCAGTCCAGGGGCACTGGCAAAGACCTCGCTCGAAAATCCTACGGGAGCCAGTCAGGCGGTACTGGCAACGGCCACGCTCAAAATGGTGCATCTCATGTGCCACCCGCACAAGAACCAGTCCAGGGGCACTGGCAACGATCTTACTTGGCTTGCCGGGTCTTCTCACGCACAGCACATTTCCAAAGGTCTCGGTCAGTAGTCATCGCCTCGGTGAGGCCCAATGTACGAAGGTCTTGCCTCACCACCTCAGCCCAGGTCTTCCTGGGCCTACCTCTTCCACGGGTTCCCTCAACTGTTAGGGTGTGGCACTTTTTCACGCAGCTATCCTCATCCATTCTCACCACATGTCCATACCAGTGCAATCGTCTCTCTTGCACACCACAACTGATGCTTCTAATGTTCAGCTTTTCTCTCAAGATACTTACACTCTGACGGGTATTCACATTGACATTACACATCCAACGGAGCATACTGGCTTCATTCCTTGCGAGCTTACGTATGTCCTCAGCAGTTACAGCCCATGTTTCACTGCCATGTAGCATGGCTGTTCGTACGCATGCGTCATACAGTCTGCCTTTTACTCTGAGTGAGAGTCCCTTTGTCGCCAGCAGGGGTAAGAGCTCTCTAAACTTTGCCCAGGCTATTCTTATTCTAGCAGCTACACTTTCAGCGCACCCACCCCCACTACTAACTTGGTCGCCCAGATAGCGGAAGCTATCGACTACCTCTAGTTTTTCACCCTGGAATGAGATAGAAGTTGTTTCCTGTTTGTTTACAGTCTTTATTGCACCTGAACATCTGCCACAAACAAAAACTAACTTGCTAGTTAACCTGCCTTTGATGTTGCTGCACCTCTTATGTGTCCATAGCTTGCACCGGGTACATCTTATAGAGTTACTACCTACTCCTTTTCTACATACTGAGCAGGGCCATCTACCTGAAGGGGTTTGTGTTTTATCTACCTTCCTACTTATTAGGATTTTGGTTTTAGCTAGGTTGACTCTAAGGCCCTTCAATTCTAGACCTTGCTTCCACACCTGAAACTTCTCCTCTAGTTCTGATAGTGACTCCGCAATTAGGGCAAGGTCATCAGCATAGAGGAGCTCCCAGGGGCAACCTGTCTTGAACTCCTCTGTGATTGCCTGGAGGACTATGATAAATAAGAGGGAGCTGAGGACGGAACCTTGGTGGACCCCTACCTCTACCCGGAATTCATTGCTGTACTCATTTCCAACCCTCACCTTACTGGCAGCATCTCTGTACATGGCTCGCACAGCTCTCACTAACCATTCTTCTATCCCAAGTTTCCTCATTGACCACCAGATAAGGGATCGGGGGACCCTGTCAAAGGCTTTCTCCATGTCAACGAAAGCCAGGTACAGAGGTTTATCCTTAGCTAGGTATTTCTCCTGCAACTGTCTCACTAGAAATAAGGCATCAGTAGTGCTTTTACCTGGCACGAACCCAAACTGCATCTCATCTAAATTGATTCGCTCCCTAATTAGTTGGGCTATGACCCTCTCTGTAACTTTCATAACCTGATCTAACAGCTTGATGCCTCTGTAATTATTTGTATCTAAAGCGTCACCTTTACCTTTGTAGCAGTTGACTATGATGCTGCTACACCAGTCATTGGGTATGACTCCTTTGTGTATCACCTGGTTCGTAATACGGGTGACTAGGCTATAGCCAACACTGCCAGATATTTTGAGCATCTCTGCAGTGATTCCTGATGGGCCGGGGGCTTTCCCGGTCTTCATACTCTTAATTGCTTTATCTACCCTGGTACTATCAACTCGGATAGCTGGTCCCTCTATTGGGTCGACATACGGCAGGCTCTCTTTCTCCCATTCATTCTCTTTATTAAGCAATCTATCGTAGTGGCATCTCCAG